>NC_068360.1:8154609-8419609 GCF_020536995.1 Dreissena polymorpha
AAAATGCTTAAAATAATGGAATCTAAAGCTACAATCTGGAATTCGCAAGTAGCCTTATTGGCGATTGCGTGCTTAGACTGAAATTTGAGGATTGTTTACGGATCAACATATCGGTCTAGGCGACATTCAGTGTGAAAGGTAATTTCAGGATGCTTAAGCAACGATATGTTTAATGACTTATTTTAAATAATAGCATTTAACGAACTGTAAATGTAGTAAAATATAATTTCAATACATTTTGCTGCTAAGCAGTTCACGATCCATACTGACGAGCACAAGCATAGTAAACATGGCAACTGCTAAGCGGACTCAGAATAAGATGGATTCGAACCGGGACAATGCAGGAGAGTTTATCGGTTCATTGTATGTAACACAGTCATGCAATCCATGTGATAGAAGCAACATTTCCAAAACTGCAACATATTTTTGCGTGAATTGTGACGAGTTCCTGTGTGATACGTGCACACATCCTCACTTCGTTTACAAACACGGCAAACATAAAATAATCGGTATTAGGGATATGCTGGACATGAAAGGACTTGACAGGTGTCAGGAGCATAGCCAAGAGGTTAAGCTTTACTGTCCGGATCACTCTAAGCTCTGCTGCAGTACCTGTGCGATCTTGCACAAAAAGTGTCACCAAATGTGATGAAAAAGACCGCTTATCTGAAAGGAACCCCATATATTTGCTTGCATTAAAACCGTCAATGTTAACACTGCAATCCGATGCTGAATCGATCTTAGCTGAGTGTAAAATGCCGGACAATAATTTGAACAAATCCATTTTAAACATGTCTTCAGAGATAGATACAATGAGAGACCACATTATACAACTGTTTGATGCTGCTAAGAAGAACTTTCTATCCAAAGTAAATGCACTAAATTCTGAAAAGATGAGCAGAAGACAAGATTCCTGTTCAAAAGTTAAAGAAGAAGTTAATCAAATACTGTCAATGTGCAATGCTATTGAAGAATACGGAAAGCAACATCAGAAGTACATCGTTTCAAAACGTATGGAAGAAAAAAAAAACTTCAGGCTGAACACAGTAACCTCAATATGTCTCTGACTTTTCCGAGAGAGCTTAAAGTGCTCCTTGAGATGGGAAACAGCTGTATAAAACTGAATTGACAAGACACCACTGAAGGTATTTATGATTTATTTTATACATAATTGAGCGAAGTGTGTTGCAACCGGGGATGGTGCGGAGGGGTCTCTCATCCCAATTTGTGTTATTTGTCATGCCTCAATGTGAATTTTAATGCTTAGACAACTTATTTTGTGATATAAATTAATGGAATATAACAAATAAATCAGCACCTTTCTGAAATGTCTCTATCATAACCGTTTTCGGCGTTTTTTTGCGCAACTGTTTCACACATTGAACTGACTCTTATGCCCCCGGTATGGTGCCATATACCAGTCGGACTGTCTGTCTGTCCGTCCGGCATTTCATTTTTCTGACTTATAACGCTTTAAGATCTTGACCAGATATCTGGTGTGTGAGTCTACCTACATTACCTACTCACCTACAGATGAACTTATTGTTTAGTTTCGGTCCTATTGATCTTTTGCAAAGTTATGGGCATTGGATTTAGACAAAGAAACGAAACGTTTTATGATTACGATAATCAGTTTCAGTTTCAATTTCTGATTATCCATACAACCTTTCTAATTGCTTCCAACATTTTTTGTTTTTCACAATTATTTACGTCAGCAATTTGAAGATCTACGGCCTCCTGTGTCATTTGTTTTCATTTGCTGCCTATATTTCCTTCGCCAATCAAAAGACGTGTTACATCAACCACCGATAAATGAAGAATTCAGGATTTAAAGGGGTAATTGACTGATAGGGTTTGTGTATAAAAGGCGATAAGAAAACTTTGCCTATGGGCTTATCTCTTCTGGCGAGTAATCCCCTCGTTTACCAGGGACAATGAAACACATCTGCTCTTTTGTATTGAGAGAAAGGGTACTGTGGGCATTAACAAAATCATTACTCGACAGCCAGCTTGGGCTGAGTGAGTAAAGAGCGAGTACACTATTTTTGAATTCGTCACTCCCTCCCCCGCAATATGAACTGCGTAATCGCGTTGCGTTCGTTGTGATTTACATTCTTCTACCTCATTTGAATATTGCATAATTAAGAAGGTAAACGCCATTGGTTCCCAAATCCATATTCAATCTCAGAAAAAAGTAATCAAACAAAAAATACGTGTCTCAAAGATTAGATTTGGTTACCATGATTATTGATAATACAATCAGTCTCTAGATAACAAATGAATATAAAGCGTATTTAAATATTATATTTTAATTTATAAGTGCTTTATTCACACATATGGCTTGTTTTTGAGTTTGTTATTGATATATTCACATCAAAACTAAAGATCTCAAATATAATAATACTTCCATGGATTCGAGCCGGTGTAGCATAAAATCTAGACCCGTAAAAATCACAAGTTCCGGTTTCGGTCTTGTGAATTTTACGCTACGATCCATAAAAAAATGCAAGCCGTAAAAAGTATATGTTTTATTTTGTTTTACAATTAATGTTAATTAATTGGAGTTAAATATTAAAACTTAGAATTGTGAATGGGACAGATATTCGTATCTATAAGACAAACTCATGGATATTCAGGGTCAACTTATTATCGGCGTACCGATGGAATTTCGAGTTCCAACAATTTTGTTTAGGAACTATTGAGTTTTCGTCACACTTAAGTGTATGCATAAATATCGTTGTGTGTTTTTACATTAGTAACAATATGATAAATGGTGCTACCTCATGTACGGGCAATTTTCCTGTTAAAATGTGAATTAATGGCCGTAAAATATGCAAGTCAATATTTTTATGCCATATGCACATGTTTCTGCTAAAATTTTCAACTGTTCATCTTGTTGCAAAAATATAGCTTTCTTGTGATATAATTGTTTATAAACAGGCATGCTAATGCTAAAATCAATGTTCGTTTCTTATTTTATGTTAGAAAATTGTTAATAGTAAAATCACAGGCACTCGGCATAAGTTGCTACCACTCACCCCCCCCCCCACACACACACACACTGCTCCCCCATCCCCCATCACTTCCCCCTCGCACAACCCCTCAAAATGGTCCATTTGAAATACACAATAACACATAATGTATGGTCATTAAATAGGCAAAGTAGAAATAGTCTTATTGTATTGTAAATTATAGGCTGCATAATGTAGAGGTCAAAAGTCGTATGTGCTAAATTCTCCAACTGTTCATCTTGTAGCTTAGCTTACTTATTATTGTTTACAAACAGGCACGTGAAAGACAAAATAACCAGTTGTCCTACGATTATTGTCTGCCTTGAAGGATTTTTCTTTGGCAGTCAGATAAGATGTTAGATTCAAAGACCTTAATTTTTTAAATGTAATTGGCTCCTCAAATATGTGATTACAATATTGCTATGTTATGATGAATTATGTGCTTATTGTTTTGTATTGTCTGGAATGAAAAATAAAAAGGAAGTCGAACCGTGTTTGTGAATTAGTCATCAAAGTCTATTTTGTTTAGTTCCAGTTCCCAGTGCGCAGACTCTGCTGCCCCCTACAAGAGCACCTAGGTCGTCCAAGCTTAACCCGGTTGACCCGCACACCTTCAACCGCGGAAATAATGAAACAAGCGTCCCCACATCAACCCACTTGCTGCCTGTGGCAACAGATTTCCCTTTTATCATTACTGGTTACTGAGTTGAAGATGCAGGATTACAGAGAATGCATAATTTACTATATTCTATTAGTAGGATACTGACTTAGGATTGGGGGACTATTAACGAATATATCCAGTTATTGTTTCCAAGGTTAAGCATGAGGGTGGGGCATGTGGGTTGAGCAGAAGCATTGTGTATGAGGAGGGAGACTTAGGGTTAGTCATGTTGGTGGAGCACGATGGTGGGTTATGTGGTTGGAGCATTAGGGTAGGGTATGTGTGTGGAGTGTGGGGGAGCAAGTGGGAAGGGTTACGCTTCGCTGGGTTCAATGAGATTTTATTGCAATCACCTTAGTAGATTGGCCACCCGATCTGTTATATTGGATCATGTGTTCTTTTATATTAGGGGACGCTAGTATTAGAATCAAATATGTACGACCTATTTACTTGAAATGGGATCACGTACTTAGTGTTATTTGGTTCCTTTTGTACAATTGTCGTTTTTTTTTAAGAATATATAATCAAAACATTCACAAATTGAAATCGGTAAACAAATCTATTGATTTAAAAGCAATACGATGATTACATATCAAAAATTATTCTTTCTACAGTAAACATAAGTTATGTTCACTACATAAACGTGCTCAGGTTATATCAATGGAGTAAAAAACACACTGTCAATATAACACTTCTACTGTACATGTACTATTAAAACTGTTATCTTTGGAAACATGAACGTAAATAAACGTTAACAAGAAGCATTGACAAATGTCTTTTGCGCCAAACGCTTTAACAGATATATACAATATGTATATATAACAAAAGCAAATTGTGTCTGGGGCTATATTTCTGAGTCATGACAAAGTGGTAAAACGAGTATTTACTCGTTGAGATTTGCATCTTAAACCAATTTGAATTCACCCTTGTTATTAAGCTCAATGTGATATAATTTGTTTCTATAATATTTGCTCAATATGCGTATGAAATGGTACAGGAATCAAGCATTGTCATCAGTTGAAATTTGTAAATTTATAATCATGATACTGTTTCTGTTTGCTAACTGGCAACATGAATTGCGAATAGATTGTGCGGTACTTGACATTATGAAGAGTCAGGAATATTTCCTAGAATTGAATATTTTTAGTTAAGTTTTGAACAAATAATGATTTGTATCGTAATTAATATTAAGACAACGCGGAATAACTGAAAAACTTATTATAATTGGTTGAATGCATTTTCACTAATTTAGATTATCATTGCTATAGCAGTGTTATATTATTATAATGGCAATACATGGGTAAGAAAGTAAATAATATAGGACAAAATACTTAAAATAAAAATATTTGGCCTCTGGTATTATTTGATTTTTCGTAAAATTGATGTAACTTGTATTTTCTATGATGAATGCCTTAATGAAACCTTGCTTAGCTCTATACCTTATAAATGTTTAAATTATGTGTGGCTAAGTCAAATTTTCGGTCTTGAAAATATTTAAACTATTATTTTTTAGTTTTGTTTTTTAATCTGGATAGTGAAGATATATGTGTTATAAATTATATTTGTCTTTATAATGTATAATGTGACTGTCTGTACCTACTTATGCTGTAATCGGTAATTCTGTTATTGTGCAGGTTCTGTCGTGAACATATTGAAGAGTACAGACGTCTGTACACGTCAACCATTAGTACAAGGTAAATCAAACAAGCGATTCTTTATAAATTTGGATTATACCGTGCATAATTTCAATGATATCACTACCATGATAACAATGCGTGTTAATAACATAATAGGTAAGACTCCATGATAGTATTGTAAGGAATTCTGAGCATTTGTTGATCATAAAGTATACTAAAAAATATATAAAATATCAGCAAACCATCTCCATATTTCAGGAAATAACTTGATTAAAAGTGCTAACGCAAACGTTCAGTATTCAAAGTTTTCCGATATCATGTGGCAGATTATCCTAATTAAGCTGTCCTATTTTTCAAAGAGATTATATTTATTCAATTGTACGTTAAAAACGTTGTTTTTTATTTCAATATTTTCACTGTTCGTCTAGTTTGTTATATTTCAATCGCGGTGTGTAACATAATGTTAAACAAGTATAGGAGTGTAGACGATAAAAAATGTGTTAGGCAACCATGCACACTTGACAACTTTACATCCAATATTATTATAACACTTTGAACAATAAGTTGGTACACGTATATAGTCTTCATTATTTTCCTTCAGTTTAATTACAAAATATTAGTGTTTATACAGCAGTGGTTATTGTGTCTGAAACAAATTCCGAAAACATAGCCGCCAAACAAAACCGAAGTATGATTATCAACATGTGAAAATCGCAGTCAAAAGAATTATTGACCATCTGAAGTCTTCAAATGAATGCATACACACGTTTATTGAATTATAAACACTTTTAATTTTAACATAACGAAAACAGGTTTTGATGACTAAAGTTGGTACTTAAAGATCCCGGTAATGGCCCAGAGTAGAGAGGTTGAGTATTTCATATATGTATTATTTTTATAGATTCGAATACGACATCAAACAACTTGAAACTGGAGCCTCGGATCAAGGTTGAATTCGATGTGACTGGAATAGACTTCATGTTGGATGGGCGACTTGTTACGGTGTATAGAAATAAACAATACATTGTCATGAACGACAAGCTGATACCGATCGGGAAAAGTATTTGCTTCGGGCTATTCCACTTGGTGTTGTTTGTATGTCAGACAATGAAATTGCCGTGACACTTGATAACGAAACTGTCTGCATTCTTGTAGTTGAGAAAGACTGTGCCATACGCGAGAAAGGAACGTTCAATACACATGTGCAGTACCACTCTTTGCGCAAGCTCGACGATAGAACTTTAGTCGGCTTTACACGCGATATACCAGAACACTCGAGAAGAATCACAATGGACGGTAGGGAGGAGGACTTTAAGGCTTTGAAAAAGAGAGACTATACTAGTATGTGCCCTGAATATCATTGCATGTGTGTGTATATTCCTAGTCGAAACACGTTTTTGACAAGGGAGAAGCAAAACAACAAACTGCAAATACATGACACGGAGAGGGCTTCATCCATACGTGTGCAGTTGGATAAAGAAATATATGCATTATGCAAAGATCCTGAATACGGTGTGCTAGTTGTGTACGACGATAAAATTGTGCAAATGACAACTGACGGTGTAAAACTGCGGACGTGCAACGGTAGCGGTTTTGCTAAATGGTTTGCATGGACGAGAACTTCAGAAAGCTGGCAATAGCAGGCAGGTCTTTAATAAGCCTGTGCAAGTTGACCTACAATTACAAATGAATATGCTTATAATTAAAGCTGATATTTCATTACGACATATAATAAGAAATGGTTATGTTCAATGGCCATGAATTGTTTAATGAAATATTATTTGTTAATGCAATATGTATTGTGTGCATATTTTATAAACACTTACAATGAAATGTAAATAATGCAAAACACTTGCATTAGTCCATCATATCATAATTGACACATTATCGTTTACATATCGAATGTACGTATGTATGTCTGAACAATCTCTGTAATATATTGTTCTTCATTGTTTAATGCAACGGCTAAAGATGAAAACACAATTGTGCATACATGTATAATTAAAATATGTCTGTATTTAATAGTAATTTTGTTAATTACTACTCATTTATAATTTGTCATGTATATTTAGATTCATCTAATACTACAAGAACATAGAGTTTGGAGCCGATAGCGAAATTGGATTTCCATTTCACTGGAATGGACTTCTTACCAAATGGAAGACTTGTAGTTGTGTATGCAAATAAAGCGTGTGTCATTATGAACTACAAGTTGAACAAGATAGGAAATTATTTTTATTTACTGCAAGTCCGCTTGATGTGGTGTGTATGTCAGGCAGTGAAATAGCTGTGTCATTAGATAATATGACTTTTTGTATTATATCCGTGCGAAATGAGAGCGTAATGCAACATAAACGCTCAAGTACGGTACCATGCGTTATGTAAGCTGGACTCAACCACTATGGTCGGTTTTGAAGAAGAACGCGCCAGAAAGATTACCATGGACGGCATATTGCAAGACTTTAAATCATTTGTAAAGACAGGTTATCCAAGCGCATGCCTCGTATTTAATTGCAAATATGCATATATTCCTTGTATTCACAAGTTGGCGACTTTTAACGACAAGACCAAGAAAGTATATCTGCAAACCCATTGAAAGGCACATCAATATGTATTCAATTTGAGAAGAAAATATACGCATTAAGCCAGGTACCTGCGGGGACCGTATTGTTGTTCTGCGACGGCGATTTCGTGCAGATGTCTTGTGAGGGTGGTACACTGAGTAAATGCAGCTACACCGAGTTTGCACAAAGAGTATGTGCAAATAAGGACTTTAGCGTGATAGCATCATCAAACTATTCATCTGTAAATCTTTTCAAGTTGTCAATTTAGTGACAAATTGTTATAAAGTAAATACCGTGTTGCTGACATCCAATTTCAACTCTGACTTAACAAAATGCAAGATTATTTGCTAAGTTATTCATACATTTAATGAGCATATTTGTGAACACATATTGGTTTTTCTACTAACGTTTACGCATTTTGTTAAAATATTGTATTAAATTATAAATACGTAACATTGTAATACACTGTGTTATATCGCTTAAATTTAATTTATTATTACACAATGTTGTTAATATAGAGATATGTTAATATTATACTTATCTTAATGTTATAATATTTATGAGTTGTCAAATACCTATACTCAAACATTATATTGTTTGTAAAAATAAACCAATTTATACAAAATATTAGCTTAATACCAGAACAAGTTCATGACTGTAGAAAAATCTAACTCAACGAGTGATAAATGTTAACTTATCTGAAAATGTTCACGGAAGTATGTTAAAAAAGGTGATACATTAAAATGTAGATGTCATTAGGATCCGAAAAATATGTTTTCTCAATTGATGTATATGTTTATTGTATATTTTGCTTAATAAAGATCGAGTCTACAAAGAATAATGTTAAAAGGGTACGGATGATATGCCCTTCCCCGACATTGTGGCAAATGTATACGCTAGATGGATGGATAATTTGAGTTATATCGCTTAAGACGACCACTGGAAGGCATGTATGTTCCGCGAATATCATGCGTTTAACTCAACAGCTAAGAATGGATCGATGTCGAAAAAGCACAATCAATTATCGTGTCGTTTTCTTCTTAATATACGGTATAAAGATGATCTACATGTCGCCTCTAATAATCTCCGAATTTAATAAACATAAGACTTAACTGTTAATTCTCTTAGATTGACAAAAGTATATAATGGATCTTATGGAAATTGACATCTTTATTGAGAACTAAATAATCATCATGGATTCCGTTCATGACCAACATGCTTACTAAACTTTGAAATAATTTTCAGATAACGGTCGCATTTATATGTGAAAACAGACATCTACGAATAGAGCAATACTGATTAGTTTGACCTTGACTTTTAACTGTACAATTAGTTTCCGAGAACACATCGACGCAGGTTTAATAATGGCAAGGCCAGTTTGTTTTGTTTTTAGTTTCACTTTTTGTTAGTTTATATAAAATTAAATATTAGTTATAAGAATGTCTTATTTAGAAACAACTAAAATTGTATATTTGATATAGTTTTACGTATGGAACAGAAAAATCCTAGTTAAATTATTGCGAAAAGAAGAGGAAAAATTAATCAGTATCTGCGAATGAAACATCTGTCTGAGTGACATTCGTAAAAGATAAGAATGCATCAAATAATTCAAACGCAATTTTTCTTCTTAAAATTCCCGCATATATTATCCGTTCTCTATAGTAACTCCAAAAGGCTATTTGAAAGTCAAAGTAACTTGACGGCAAATGTTGTTGAAATATCAGATTGTGAAATTAAGGTGCTGTATAAAATGAACGACGGTTTATTGAACAAACAATTGAGGATCAGAATCAAATTGAAGGAGTTTAATTGGAGAAAAGCATTGTCAAGACAAGATAGCACAATGAAAAGGCTGTACAAGTTGTACAAATTTATTAATAAAATGTTGCAATTTATTGACTATAGACTTGTATGAAAAATAATTTTCAACATGCCATACAAACTTGTTTATAAATTGTATGTTCTATCCAAAACGCCAGTATATGTTATACAACTTTTCAATGACCGGTTTTCGTTTAAATCATGATAGGCTATTGTTTGTGCGATGCGCACAATAGTTTATGAGATACGTAGTCATGTATTTATGTTGTATCAGTTTTCATACTTTATGCAAACGAGGGAATGACAGCTGAATTTATGCATTCAGTTCTGATGTGGAGCTTATGTCGATAAACGTAAAAATATATTTACAAAAATTTTCTTGCATGGACTTTTTTGCCTCCATTATGATTATTGACGTTGGGGTCACATTATTGTTTTGCTCTATCATTGTGAATTCTTTTCCAAGTGTTATACCCTTGGCGTGTCCAATTCATCCTCCATAGAATAAATAACTGTGTACAGGAATGGGGGTGTTTGTAGCCCCGTCAATATTTTACGTTTTTAAATAGTGAGGTGTAACCTTTCTCTTGTGCTTTATTTTACTTTCGTTGTGGTACATGACTTGATGAGCTGGTCAGTTACAAGAAAAGTTTGAATGTTGAACGACGTCATCTGTCTTTGTTCAGTTGTTCTTCAATGACATTGGGTTGACATTAAATGCGTTGATTATAAGGTATGGTTCTTTGTCCATTGATGTTTGTAGTGAACTGCATTCATATTGTTTTGTATTTCTGGAATGATTTCACGCGTTTCTAATTTAGAAAATAATGTGAAAATACTGAGATCAGGCCGGGGATTAAACACACGTGCTCCAGAATGGTAGTCAGACACTTTAACCACGTCGCTAAATAGCTAGCCCAACAGCAAGGCTGTTGGAAGTGACCTTACTTTTTACTACACTCCTCCCCCTTTTAATGTTTTAAGGCCCAGACACGCCCGCTACAGCATGTCTTGCATCCGCATGGCCTTACCAGAAACCATTAAACAGCTCAGACCGTCTCCCGAATTCACAGTACTTTTTTGCCCCGTCGCCATTATTGTGAAAATACTGAGCTCAGGCCGGGGATTGAACCCACGACCTCCAGAGTGGTAGTCAGACACTTTAACCAATTCGCTAAAGAGCTAGCCCAACAGCACGGCTGTTGGAAGTGAACTTACTTTTACTACAATAACATGTTTTCGCGACTGCAGAAATAGCGGCTCAAAGGTTCTTACTTCTTATCTTTATTTTTAAACCAGTTGAACTAAATGGCACTAACTAATGTTTGCATGTAATTAATTTACAGCAGCCACACATGTAGATGTGTAAGTGAGAGGATTGAAGGAAGAGGTGTTCGATTCCCTAAATCGGTAATGTATTATGTAATGTATTATGTATTGTATGCGAACAATGTTCATGCAAAGTCATGGTGTATGTTTTGTCATGTCTCACATTGTTTTATATGTTTGTTTTACTTTTTGATACTTGGTTAGGTAAATTATAAAGCCACTAGAATGTCAATGGAAACAATTGTGCATTTAGTATTGTAAATGTGATTAATATGTATTCTCTTATTTCATGTTTATGTGATTTATATTATGTATAAGTATATTATTATTGTTCATTTCAGATACCTGTTAAGGCTTCCATCACACAGATTGTTTTGGAGTCGATTCTATTGTAACTCGAAATAAAAGAACCCCATGTGAAACCCTGAACCGTTGTTCTTTGTGAAACACACGTAGAGTTACATGTTGAAATATTTTATACAAGTAATTTGTATCACCCTTTGCGTAATGGTATGTACGTTATGCATTTAATAAACAAATTAATGAAATGTATATAAGACTATACAGTTATATGATAATTAGACATGTTTAAATAAGTTTGATTGAATGACCTGGAATATTAACACAATGGCACCAATATACGTATTGGACGTATATTACAACGCCACCATGTTAGTCTTGGCGATCATTGCGAATTGGCTGGTGGAAGCTGTTGAAGATATCAGTATATAGAATATAATTATTTAACAATTTTTCATTAAAGTCAATAATATCAAAATCACGTGCACCGGTGTAAAGAACATCTATTTTTGCAGCAGACTTTGAAAATTGTAATGCGCAATTCTTAAGTGGTAGGTTGCTGAAGCGTTGTGAGATGATGATAAACTGTTTAAATCTGTGTTAGATAGATCAGACAAAGTGGGCCCTGGATTTGATGAATATCACCTGGTAGTAATAGGAGTATAGAGGACAAAAACGCATGCCATAACAGAGAGGAAACACTTAAAAAGCTATGTGAGAAAAAGAATATCAGTATGTATCTTTTTCCTTTACAAAACGCGTTAACATGGGTGTTCGAAACCGAGAGATATAGTCATTGATATGTAAACATTAATATGTAAAGAAAAGAGGCTGACAACATTTAGCTATAAGTGCCATGCGTATAATAAGTGCAGCAGTAGTGGAAAAATAGCTAATGATCTATATATAATCATGACAGCGTTTGCTGGTCTTTTTTTAATGTACAACATAATGATTTGCTCCAAGGAATACGAGATGGGACATAAACGCCGACATGACACGCTTGTTAAATTTGATCATCCTGGCATATTGCGTCTTGGCTGATGTAAAGATTCGATAACGCCGGAAGTTACAGAAATATGAGAGAAAGAAGACAGTGGAAAGACAGAGGGGACAAGAAAAGATGATGATATGTTATGCAACATTATCGTGATAGGAAATACTGTGTGGTGTGCGTTAAGCGAACATTATAAAAACCTATACATAGCATTTCAACTATGAGAAAATACAGTTTAAAATACAAGATTCTTTAGAAGCACAATAATCAGCATAATAAGCATAGAGTAGCAATATAATTATACAAAAATAACAGGTCTACTACGTAGATGGAATGAATAAATACGTAGGAGCAATGATTAAGCGTTAAGCTTTATTTAACAGAAACAATACTGTCCAATTCATCCTCCATAGAATAAATAACTGTGTACAGGAATGGGGGTGTTGAAATATTTTATAAAAGTAATTTGTATCAACCTAAACATGTACTTTCAAAAACAAGATAATTCTGACTGCTGATTTTGAGCAAACAATATTACGATAATCAACAAGAATGACATCTGAAAGTTATAATAATGATTAAAACATGAACAAAAATATGGTATATCTATAAAATATATTAAACAATTGAGTAAGCGATTATTTGCTGTTCGAAGCTATTGTTGCCAGTTTGCACTGTCAACCCAGCCTGCAAACCTATATCTGGCCGCCGTCTGCCCGATATAGTTTTTATATCGGGCCGATATCGTAAACGATGTTGGGTCGCAATCGGCTTGCCCATCGGCATTTGATCGGCCCGATATCGGGAAAATTATTTATCGGCCCGTCGTCGGCCCGATATCGGCAAAATGGCTTTTCGGCCTGCCGTCGGCCCGTCGTCGGTTTTATGTAACACCCTCAATAATACCACAAATACAGCACTTTGCCATGTATATAACAAACAACACTGATTTATCTTATAAACATTTACTTTGAAAAGGCATTATGTCATAATAACATTAAAACAACTATTTATTTATTCACTTACATGATTATTTTTATTACAATGAAGTTTTTCTTTACCATATAAGGTTTATGGTTTATTACAAATTCTACCAAGAAGGCCAATACCCCAAGTGGGCAAAGTTTTACATCCGTGTTTACAAATAGAAAACATATGAACACACATATATCATACATTTGCGTTTACAATTTATATATGGCAACTAAAATCTTAACCAAATAAAAATCTAAATTATCCTCAGAATGTACTATGGACAAACAATTGAAAGTGGAGTTTTATAATTTGACAATTTTAATGACAGTGTAGGATATCAATTGTATGTCATATTTAACATACATTTCAATGCAATCACAGATAAATAATAAATAGTTTTCTTAAATTATCGGTTATTTCAAAGAGTCTTAATAGAAATACATAAATGAAGAAATGTTACTTATTCTGTACCATAATACTTAAGGGGTAAAACAATATACAGAACATGTATCATATTATACTTTTTAGCAATTACATGTTTATAAACTGATGTTAACGCCTTATTTTAGACTACCTGTTCTATACAATCGACAGTGGTAAAGCAAAAAAAAGAGATAATATCCAATAAATAAAATAATCGCAACCATTTAAATGTAGTCTATTAACGCCACGTTTAGACTGTTTATCCTTAACGAAACAATAAACAGTCTTGAGGCTTACTACACTGCAATTCAGAAAATAAGATTAGAACATAGATTATATAACATCCTTCTTGATACAGGTGTTTAAGTATAATTGACAGCAAGTATGTTTTTATAGTTTTAAAATCGCAAACAATCCATAAAGTCCACATTGGGTCCCACTTTATAATGTGTAAGTAACAACATTATGTATGCTGTACATAACAAATACAATTACAGTAACAAGAAGATATATGCGGTACAAAACACATCAGAATACATTAAGTTGATGGTACAAAGGAAAATGTGATTGAACCTGAAAAGTGATAAATATAACAGCCCAATTTTTATTATTAAAGTAACATTACTACTCAAATCAAGGACAATCTCGTACAATATTCCTTCAAATAAACTTAACCAATTAAAAATTAGTGTTCCTTATGACAATTGCCGAAATTTCAACGCCAGATGTGGTCAAGTCAAATAGATGTTTGTAGATACACAATGTTTGCTGTTTTTCCAATTTAATTTCCCGCAATGATATCTAGTCATACGACACATGAACACTAACATGGTGTTCGTGTGCCGTATGAATAGATATATTCACAGGAAATTCAAATAGAATTGATTGTGGTCACAAATAAATAAAAACGAGCATTTTGCATCTACAAAAATCTATGTAATCATACCACATCTTGCGTTGAAATTGTGGCTATACTTATATAAACACTGATTGTTTAGGTGTAAACTTTATTTGACGAAATACTTTACGAGATTTTCGTTGACTTTGAGTGTTATAGAGACTTTTATAGCCCATTAATTGGTGTAATTAGCTCGATAAATGTGTACATATTTGGTCTTTGTCTGTAATACAATTGAATATATTTAAAAAAAGATAATTTTGATCTCAGTTCCATATATACCGGTAATTTACATTCAAGAATAAAATTTAACTCATTTTCGAGTTTACAACAAATAAATACACTTTCTTTGATCTAATGGAATAGACACAGGTCTAGCCATCTACCTGTCTCAATATTTAAACTATATGATAAAATGCATACTTTTGATAAACTTAATCGAAACTTTTTTAAATGACAAATATTCAGTTATGGTTGAAATTGAACAAGTGGCCCATGAGGGCCTGAATCGCTCTACTGCTTTAAACACTGTCACTGTGACATTGACCTTTGACCTAGCGACCTGAAAATCTATAGGGGTCATCAGCAAGTCATAATCAATGTACCTATGAAGTTTCATGATCCTAGGTCTAAGCATTAATGAGTTAACATCTGGAAACCATTTTACTATTTCGAGTCACTGTGACCTTGACCTTTGACCTAGTGACCTGAAAATCAATAGGGGTCATCAGCCAGTCATGATCAATGTACCTATGAAGTTTAATGATCCTAGGCCTAAGCATTCTTGAGTTAAAATCTGGAAGCCATTTTACTATTTCGAGTCACTGTGACCTTGACCTTTAACCCAGTGACCTGAAAATCAATAGGGTTCGAATCCTCATTAATATCAAATCACTGAACAAGTTTGAAAAGAATCGGATGAAAACTGTGGACCTCATCGGATAAACAAGTTTTTACTATTTCGAGTCACTGTGACTTTGACCTTGGACCCAGTGACCTGAAAATCAATAGGGTTCGAGTCCTCATTAATATGAAGACACTAAGCAAGTTTAAAAATAATCGGATGAAAACTGTGGACTTTATCGGATAAAAAAGTTTTTACTGTTTCGAGTCACTGTGTCCTTGACCTTTGACCCAGTGACCTGAAAATCAATAGAGTTTGAGTAAAGACACTGAGTAAGTTTGAAAAGAATCGGATGAAAACTGTGGACTTTATCGGATAAACAAAACAACGTCTAACACACACACAAAGACACACAGACAGACAGACACCATGCCATCTCATAAGCTCTTCTGCATTTGGCAGTATAGCTTAAAACAGCAATTTGTTGACACAATGTGCCTTCTTTAGGCAACAACAGGATTAAATACAAAAAGGAACAAAAACAATCCTGCTGATATATTAAAAAATATAAATTTTTAGCAGTTTAAAAGTAACCTATTAAACGTACTGATGTATAAAATGTATAAAACGGCGACTGTATGTAACGAAGTATAACACACAGCTTGCATGAAACAGGAATTAAGGACAATTAATTTTAACAAAATTTACATAATTAGTATAAAAATGCACTTTTCACCCACAATCTAATCTCAACTACCTATTTGAAACAATATACAGCCAAAAAGCGCAGGGCTAACTCTGCCATTCACCAAATTTAGCCAACGACTGCAAGTTGAAACATTTTGTTTCAGAAATTTATATTTGGCTGCATCATTTTCTTCATTAAAACCCATTTATCATAAAATAGCAAAAGTTACAAGATTGTATAATATTTATTCATAATTGATGCAGATTTTGCTAAAGAAAGGAAAGCGTTGAAGGGCATTGTTCACAGATTGTCAAAATGACACTATATGGCATAGACTGACGATGGAAATAAAGTTTAGTTTATGAATAATGATCATTTGAAATTGATAAAATTATAAATTGTTACACATTCAAAACTAATATTACACACTCGAAACGATTGAATGTGTTGGAATAGCTTGTTTCTGTTAATTCCGTTAAAATTTGTAGAGTAGCTAGTTTCTGATATTTCCTTTAAATTGTGTAACAACAGTACACGTACATCATATATAAATAAAGTATCAAAAGCAGACTTTGTACAGCAGTCCGGATTGCCGAATGGTACCTGTATTACCAGCAATAACTGTTAAATCAATATAATGACACACAATGGTTCGAGTCCCGATAACGGCAAATGTTGTTCTTAATATTTAACTATTTTAAATTCTATTCATGTTATTATATTAACTTAACGCCTTTATATTTAAGAATATATATATAATGAAACAAAGGCAGTCTTATTTTGAGGATGACACAATAAAAGTAATAATTTAAAGTGTATAAGGTAAGATTAAAATTGTAAACCTTATTAGTTGTAACTATTAACACAATTAACAGTCATATAGAACGTTAACTCATCATCATAATGTTCTTTGGCCATGGCTGATGTCATCGTCGAAGGCTTGGTGCACCCTCCCTCATGGCAGCCACTGGCATTCGAAGCAATGCTTTTATGAAAAACTCCATGTAACTGTTTGTGTTCAGAAAGACTTGATTGACGGCTTCTGAAAAAGTACAAGTTTAGGTTTATTATTATATGATTATTTAAATACATGTGCTATACATATCCCAAGATTTTCAATTTATAAAAACATGATATTCGCTTACTTTTTCATGGACAAGTATTATTGATAACTTTTCAAATATACAGTGCTATTTAATTTTGATGATCTGTTTTTATCCCTCAAATATTATGGAAGTTTAATTCATATAATCACCAGAATAACACATTTTTTAAACTATCTGCATAAAGTATCTTCAATATAAATTTCCGCCATGGAGTCTTTTGATGATTTTTGCTTTGGCAGACTCTTGGCGTCAATAGTCCACTCTATCTTTTTAATAGCGAGAGTTCCGACACGAATTTCGGTCGCATCACTCCTGAATTTAAATACACACATATGTGTGACTATTATGAAAGAACGTTGCCTAGATAGTATATATTGAGCAAAATATATCGAAATGTACCTGTTAATAAACTATATTTCGAGTGTGTTTCATCCAATATGAATCCTTGTATAGTATAAGTAAAGGTTATGTTATCTCCCTTGGTGGAGGTTAAATTCAACTATGTTTGTAACTGAGTTCGAACAAAAAAAGTGTGCAATATGCACAAAACAGAAAGATATGAAATTGGAAATAATAATCATAAGAAGAAAAAGAAGCAAAAGAATAATTATAACTACTATAACTCAAAATATTAGAATCGGCAGTAACGAAATACCCCAAAAGTAATAGGTACGAAATAGCTATGGTACGAAATAAGAACAACAGCAACAATGCCAAAATGGTTGCCTTTGAGAAAATGATTGTTCAATGTCTATGATTTCGAATGAAATACAGGTAATTTTTGTGATCTTAGTTCATATTTGTCAAACAACGGATAGATTTTAGATATATACACTTGTAAATACTGTAATTCCCATAATAGTATTGTATTTATTTTTCGTTATGGTTTTTACAGATTTATTCTGAACGCGAATTATTTCAGCTACATTAAGTATTGCACTACTGCTGACTAGTACTTTATGCTGTTATAAAAGCAGGGGTGGCGAAATCAAATGTCCGAGTTGCCCGAGTTGTACATTTGCTTGTCTGGGCAACTGATTTTTTTCAATTAAGTTGTCCGTGGACAAAAAGTTTTTTAAAAGTCGGGTCCAGGTATACAAAAAAATACATTGTATTAAAGCCGTAGTTAAGTTTTACAAAACCGGATGTTGACATGCGATTACATTGTCAGTGCTATTTGCGGAGCAATCAAGCTAAAATACGGGCACCTGCGCAGTGATCTCCCTTATTCTATAAGATACCAGAAGCATGCCGCATTTTAAACATTCGGCCCGACTGTTAGACAGTGTACAGACTGGTTTCTTTATTTTTACAATCAGACGGAAATAAAAAGTATCAAAGATAAACAAAACACGGTCTACCTTGTTATTTAAGACGACCTTAATGGTAAAAATGGAACATTAAGTTTTTTTAAATCTTCAAGAACGGTGCAGAAACCCGAAGCTTTGAGCAGTCCACCTCCCAAAAAAAACTAAGAAAGATTATGATAACAAATATGATCTAAGTAAACGCACAAGAACTTTTCAAGAAAATTGGCTCACAGATTTTCAATGGTTACCAGTTGATGGTAATCAAATTGCTACCAGTAGCGGCGCAGAGCCTCAGTCTGATGAGGTCGATGATATTGGACTAGTTTAATTTGTTAAGATTACGATGTACTTATGTTCAACACATGTTTTAATAACACTAGCTTTGCAAGAATAAAAGTTTTAGAAAGTCTTTATATTGTTTATAATATACTGCTATAATGAATGTACTATTGAAATACAACTATAAACAAAACGAGCAAATCATACTCATTTTGGTATATTCCACGTTGTTTTGCATTAATCAATAAATGCGTTTATAATTTATATAAACATTAATGGACAAGTGTAGTTCAGCAACGGACAAGTTAAATTTCCTAAATGGTTGTCCGTGGACAATTATAGTTTTATGAGATTTCGCCACCCCTGAAAAGTGTACTTTTTACGTAAAACAAATAGCATGTTAACAACCAAAGAAAAAAGTTCAGGAATAGTACGTAACCTGGAACTATGTTTGTGGTCTGTCAGAAGACAACCTTGCCGATTCCGCACGACCTTGAAATGTGGGTTGGCTGTTGAGGTCTGGATCTTGTCAACAATAGTGGTGAACTTATAGAAGTGGTTTACTTATCGATTCGTAACACCCTACCAACCGTTGCAACAATGAAACCAACGGATGCACATTACATTTGTTATAATCTTAAAGAACGTCATAAGTTTTAAAGTTACGATTCATCATAACATTGCTACTGAACTGTATCCATAAATTAAAAGGCGTGATATCTGATACTTCTTTAATTATAACTATATGATCTGAGTAATATAACATAAAAAAATCCGTACATAATGTCAAATTTGATTTGGTTGAAAACATGCCCGTAAGTTAATGTGAGCGAAGTTTTAGTTATTATTAATGTCAAAGAAGGTTAAGTTCACTACGAAGACAGCAATCGATGTAGCGTTCGCAACGAAAGACGCTCATCTTTATAGCTGGCTTTTGATGAAGGTTCATACAAACAGATAAATTACATTTCAGTGAAGGATTCCCTACATACAGCCTTCACACTGGAATGAGTTCAATAAGGACTTATTATAAATGATAATTCAAAATAAAAAGTATGACCATATCAGTCACACATATCTCTTGCCTGTGATCTGCGAATGTGCTGAAAGCCAGAATCGATTTGATTAGGATACGACGGATAAACCAAGAATGGTAACGTCTGATGAAAGTAGAAACACCGACGAAGCGCGATGAACGCTTAAATGTAGCAAGAATATCTTCATGCGCTCATACCCAAAAAACTGCCTTAGCTTGAATGTGACTACGAAACTGATATATACATAATGTCATATGTTATAATGTGTCTCTCGAATGACCCTTTATCTGAAGAAAGTGGATAGCATTGATAGTATTACATTGTGATTTAATTGCAAATTTATTTATAGATGAACCTACCACTAAGATTGTTTCTGCGACAATCAATACATTTAGCCTTTCCCTTATATCGAGCGTCTCCTGATTTCGGTCACTTTTTTACATTAAGAACGCAACTCTCGTGATGACATGACATTTCACGCAAGCGCTCCGAGTATTTTGTCTCACTTAAAAACATGTATTACTAGACTTGAGAATAAATACAGTTAGGACTAAAATGAGGGAAAACAACAAGTCTAATTGCATCTCAAAATCTTACTTCAACTGAAATAATCCAAAGTTACCCCTATTCCATTCAATGTTTGGTCCTCTTCATGAACCTCTCACATATATTGAAAAGTGAGGCACACGACTGCTAGTGTTAACACAAAATGTTCATGTATTTGATTTATTGTAAAGAAAATACGTTAACTTTTTCCCGATTCTCCGAAAATGTTGCATAAAACAATCTAGCACAAGAACTGTGCGCGCAGATCGCGAAAATAGGCAAAATGACGATTTACACATGTTTAGTGGGTATACCCCGTCCCGATTGGATGCTAATTTTATTAAAACTTTTAAAAGTAACACATGCCGTAATTTATTTCAACAAAAGGCGAACGGTTGTGTTTTTGCAATTCTTGAGCAGTTTAGTGTTTCCATGTTGCTCAAAAGCAAATGACAGATAAAACAGAAAATTGTAAATAGAAGTTTAATTACTGTTTTAGTTTGTATAAATATGTTCAGTGGACCGATTTTTTAAGTTTTGTTAGCCTATCGCCTATTGCAATCGAGTACTCTCCCTTTTCGGATTTTCGAATAGTAGATGTTATTGCGGGTGTTATGGAACTATCGGCTTTGCGTGGTTACACACGCTGTAAATAAACAATTTTGGCATGGAATTAAATAAATATTTGAAGGTAATTTCGTTTATTGCTGTATTGTTTGCATAAATAAAAAAAATGTACTTGTTTCCATAAGCACTCGATACAAGGTAATCGCAGGATACGCGATTAGAACTCAGAAAGATTTATAAATTTAACCGTGGTAGTGTAGCCTCATAATATACGGGAAAGAGATTCATTGTGTACACACCGGGTGACCATAACGTTCTGTCGTCAAGGGATTTGTTTACAATGGAAAATATTCGCACCTGCGCAATCACATGTGTACTTTCGATTTAAGTGAGTAAAAAGTTAACATTTTAAAACTTAACTCGGCTATGTTATTGGAATTTTCTATTAGTATTTCTAATTACTTCATCCGAATATTTACATATTTGAGATATTTAGGTTATTTAAAGCAGGAAACACAATCAAACAATAGACTATTTTGTTAACAAAAGACGTATAGTTTGAAACCGAAAGAAGAAAACTATTTTGCGTATGTTTTACCTGTTGTGCATGCACCTGTTGAAACACCGAATTCAATGGAGACAACACAGGAGATAGAGAACCAAAAACAGGAATCTAACAGCGACATGATTGGAGAAGGTGTTGTGATAAAGCAGTGCGAGGCCTGTTTGCAGGTAAATATATCTGTCGAGGCGACATTGTTTTGTACATCTTGTTCTGAATGTGTGTGTGACGAATGCAAGAATGGACACGTTCGATATAAGAGTGGCACTCATGAATTTGCAGATGCGAAGTTAAAATATGCGTCTGTTAACCTTAGAGGTTTAGATAAATGCGAAGAACACAAAAAGAAGATCAAGTTCTTCTGCAACGATCATTCGTTAATGTGTTGTAGCACATGCGCATTCAGTTACAGAACATGTGAACATATCGACGAGTTAGCCAAGATCGCGACGGATATTGGTCCTAAATTGAAAACCCTCAAAGACGAACTTGCTAAAGCAGCGCATAATGAACGTGTTAAAATTGAGAATTGCAAACAAATGGTAAAAGCATTGAACATACAACTTGGAGACCTTCCGATAGAAATTGATGAAACAAAAAAGAAAATAACTAAACTACTTGATGAAGCTTGTTTAATAATTATTAAAGAAGCCAAACAAACTGTTGATACTGAATGCAAACGTATTGGTGAAAGACAGTTCTCGTCTGAAACTGTTCTACAAAGTATGGTCGACATTTTGCCTTTATGTTCTGAAGTGGTTAAAAACGGAACACCACAACAAATGTTTATTCTTACAAGATATCTGACTAAAAAACTTCAAGAAATCATTATTCATGACAAAGAGCAACAACAAAATCATTTTTCTTTGGAACTGGCATTGTATGTGTCAACCGATTTATCGAGCCTTCTGCGCGGACGCGACGCTGTTAAACTTGTCGTAAGGAAATGCAATCAGGTGAAAGGTAGGTATATTTTGTATCTGTTGAAATGTATATATCGTAACAACACGTGTTAGATAATTTGTGACATTCAATTATTATACAGCTATTTATGTTCAAAAGTATTTGTCTGTTTTAATACAGACTGTATTTATTTGATGATAATTATATTCAAATACATGTATTGCTGTAATTTTTAATTTACACTTTAATAGATGAAATCGGCGAGTGCTCTAAAGACATTACCACTACAATCTATATCAAGGATAGTTCGTACAGCGAAGGCCTCACTACTAGGCAGACATTGTTGCAAGGTAAATACATTTTTCCTTTTCCTATTGTCTCATTGACTCAACGTACATTTTTTTTTTTTAACACGTTATGTTTTCTCTATTATTTTTGTTGCACAAAAAATGACTTATATTGATATTAGGGCCACTTGATACTTCGTTAATCACGGGCGCCACCTCTTTTATGTGATGCATTAATAAATGAGCCAATAATACTTCCGATTTGGCGCTAAGCACAGAATGTTTTAAAAATTCAGGGATAATTGCACAGGGTGAGTAATTTGTATATGTTTTTTTTTCAATATATATCGCATTGTTTTATAGTCGGGCAATGAAGTGCGATTCGCCTAAGATTAATTCATCCAAAAATGTACAAAAACATACATTCATTACCCATTTGGAAACATGGGGTCCTTTATAAGTTGTTTAATGTGGGAGTTTTTGAGTGCAAATCGGTGACTTTTCCTGTGAGATTTCCAACCAATCAAATCGCAAACAAAATCCAACCATTTCTTTGAACATGTACAAGCTGTTGCATGCAAAGAAATATTGGCATTTTGTCGATCTAATAGATAATTTGGTATTTTTCCAAAACAGATTGAGGCAATGCCAAGGAGGTGGCGCTGATGACAGGATGTTGCACTAATCCACATTTTCAGCTGTTTTAATTTTCGTTGCCGATCGTACTTTTTGTGTGGTGTTCCAGATGTTCGATCTTTTTTCCTTAATTTGATGATAGTAAAATACAATCGAAATAGTTAAGTGCACATAATTATGAAGAAACGTGTTCTGCAAAAATATTTTGAATATAGTTCTGTCATTGAATATACTCTAAAACTTGAAAGTAACGTGAGCAAAATAAAAACAATAACGATAATAGACTGAGCCATCCTAATTTTGTTGGAGATTTAAGTGGGACAAACGAAATACTTTAGTCTAATTAAGATTCAGTCACCTTTGCTTTTTCGTGAATTAAGTATTGGATCCTTTCAAACAGAAGTAACATCATTTGATTATGTCGTGAATTAGCTTACTTAAAAAACACTCTTGTTAAAGAAGAAATATTTTGTTAATGAATAATGTATATGGTATAACAAATTTATGGTTTATATCGTAAAATATGCTTTATTCGGGTTGCTGATATCTTAATTGAGTTGGTTACTTCTATATTAACATATTTACATTTTCTTTTTTATAGAATTTGTACACGCTTCGTACAGATTTGGGTTTACATATATACGTTGAAAAATGAAACGAAATGTGAAAAGGAAAATATTCTATTATATGAAAGTAATGTGATAGTTCAAATATCGTGCATTGGAATCACCGCCTGTCCTTAGCTCCAACTCCTTGGCATCGGCTCCATCTCTTTTGGAAAAATACAAAATAATCTATCAGATCCGCAAAAAGACAATGTGTTTGTGCATACAGCAACTAGTATATGTTGAACACAATCGTTTGATGTCATTAGCGTACCAATCTGGTGGACATGTTCTTGTCAAACAGGCAAAAAAGATCGGTTTGCTTTCAAAAAGTCCACCGTGGCACAACTTGTAAAGGTCCTCACGTTTCCAGATGGGTTGTGATTGTATGTTTCTGTACATTTGTGGATTAATTAATCCTCGCTGATCGCACTAAATTGTCCAATGAAATAAAAAAATCGAAATATGTGGAAATCACGTATAAAATGTACTCACCCAGAAGAATTATCTTAGCGCTGACTCGGAAGTAGCATTTGGCTCCGTTATTAATGCATCGCCAAAAAGAAATGGCGCCCTTGACTAACGGCTGTGTATTTACACGAATATGTAATTATATATTAGTTGTAAAAATAATTACTAACCATATTCATATCAAGTGTCGCTGCAAAAATATTGGAGCGGATTTGCACTTAAGTGAACTTTAAGATCACTCGAACCTAGTTAAATCGTTGTAATGAAGATTGTTCGCAAGTGTTATTATATGTATTCTATTGCATTACTTCATTATTAAAACCATCTAGTAAATATGTGGGGGAAATTCAGTTCGTTTATTAATTTACCAATTAGGGAATGTTACAGGTTCCTTGGTCTTGTATCTTTCTCTTAGTAAACATTAATACAAGACATGTTCTGAATGCATTTGGTTTCTATGAAAATTTATAATAAAACAATTTAATATTAAACACAGAAAATAAATTGTGCTAGACGAATTTAAATTGTTAAATGAATCAAAAATATTTAGAAAAATAACAACATCGATGTTTTTTTTTTGTTATTCAAACTGCAGTGTTCAACAATTATAATTGAACGATGTGTGTGCCCTTTTCACTGTTTGTGACCACAGTTAAATGTTAACAATGTTGATAGCCTTTGGACTTGGCGGCATATGGAGGGTTTTTTATTGTGTGTTTAATTATGTTTACAATTTTACTTGTACCAAGGCAAATTGGTAATACAAACTTTGTGCAAATTATTGCAATTTTTAATTAACTTCAGTTCATTCACAGTTCACATGGAAATTGAGCAAACATGTAACGTAAAGGTTAAATTTGAAAGCACTAATTGCTCGAACTAATGACCAGGCAGGAAACAACAAACAAATCAATAAAACAGGTTAGTACAATAACAAACATGCCACACAAAAACAAGAAGCGATTGAATAAAAAACGTTGTAGCGCAGTATAAATATTTTAAGAAATTATCTTGGGCGTGTTTGCGAACCATCACAGTTCATTTAAGAAAATTGAATTCAAATCTTGATCGTTCTTCATAAACAATACAAAATATTGCTGTTCAACAAAAACAAAAAGTTCAGTGGACGACGTCAAGATGTATGAAGTAGGTTAAGCTGACACCACTCTATGTCAGAATTTGTTTAAATCATCAATTAATTTTTAGTGCTAAAACTTAATCCACACAGTTAAGACGTTTACCAAACATACCTTAAAAATCGAACTGTAGCTCTAAGTCACGCAAAGGTTAACTTAGATGCAATAACATGTACATGGGAAAACAATGCGATCATTGTATCCCATAAAACAACTACATTCATAAAATAAATAAACTTAACTGTCGTGGTACCTTTTGGAAGAACGCTTATGTTGTGTGAGCGCCGAGATTATAAAACAATTATTGGTTTATTGGTTGACATTTTGGATGAAAGTACTCAAGTGTTATTAAGCCTGTATATGATTGTCAATTCTCCTGATCAGACAGCAAACTTAATGCAAGCTGATATTGACCGAATAAATACATGGGCTCAACAATGGCTGGTAACATTTAACCCATCTAAATCAGAATCCCTCATCATATCTCGAAAACTAAACAAGCCGATTCACCCACCTCTGACAATCAAAATCGTAACTACCCCTGAAGTTTGTGCTCATAAACACTTAGGACTTCACTAGTTCTGGCTACCATAACTCTAAATGTCGCTTTTTATGATTTTTGACATGCTCGACTTTATAGTTATGGACCAACCCCATTAGGAAAGTCAACCAGAAATTCCCGAAAAGTTGACAGTTAACAAAGACCGGTCCAAAACAGCTTTTAAATGCAATTATTGGCCCAAATCAACCACTTGATCGGAAAGATTGACATTTTTCCCATTTAACTGATATATTCTTTCACAAAATACTATCTTAAACATTTAAAATTTATCTATTCTGCTCTTACATATCGAGAAAAACAGCGATTTGACAGACTTTCTTAAAATGCGAATCTCCCGAGATTTCACGGTCATATGACATTATTTCTATTTTTAGTAACATACCATGTGCTCAAGTGTTTTCAAATTCAGAATGACATTTCCCAGTAATTTAGATTATTCTGGCTTGTTTTGTAAACAAATTGTAGTGTAAATACAGACTCAAGGAAAATATTATTTAAAACTACCTGATTCACACTGAAATCAGTCTTATAATCCACCAGGCGTAAGTTGTTAATCACAAATGATAGATTTCAGAAAACGAAAGTAATGTTTACAATTTCAGCAAAAAATGTCAAGGTCGATCCGAAAGTATCCAAATGAAAACTCGTCACGCGACAAAGCGGTAATGGCGTCAAAATTGTGGATTTCAGACTGATGAGAGTTATTTTCATCTATTGTAAGATGCATTTGAAACATTTGAACCTTAAAATATTCCCCGATGCAGTAATGAATACTCTCCCGATGAAATGTGAGTGCATGGACACACAATCGTTATTGTTCTCTGTTCTTATTTTGTTTAGAAAATGTCATTTCATTGAATTTAGTTCTGAAATTTCATTTAACTTACTAACATATATACATAATTATATTGAGTTGGTTACCTACTATAGTATACTGATACGTGACATTACTTTATTTATAATTATATGCATTTAAGACGATGTACTTATGTATAAGTCTTAATAAACTGTCTGTTCTGTTCACAAAAGTGTCACGCATTGAGAACAAAATCATTAAAATAGAACAAAGCCGTTAATATGACAGTACTATGCTGGATAATAAAAATAAAAGGAAATCGAATTGTTAGCTGGACGATTGAAATACCATGAACACCTCATGCAGCACGAAGTAACTTATTTTAAATACCGAAGCATGCGGGGTAACTTACTTTTCTACAAAATACCCGATAAAAAAGATGAACATTTTGAGAAAATACTGGACTTCATTGAATCAAAATTGCGAATTGAGAACGCATCTAGAAATATCAAATTGCACCGTGCCCATAGACTAGGGCGTTATAACAGCGCAAAAATTAGGCCTATTACAGCCAAGTTTGCTTACTACCCGGACCGAGAACAAGTACGACAGGCTTCCAAGGAGCTGAAGGGACCCCGTATGGTATCTCGGAACAATACCCAAGAGATGTGATGTAAATCAGACAGAAGCTTATTCCAATCATAAAGAAGGCGAGAGAAGATAGTAAGGAGGCCTTGATGAGGATGGATATTCATCGACGGCCGAGAGTACAAGCCGATTGCCTTGGAGGAATGTGGGAGTGTTGTGAAATGTGTAAAGTGGAACGTTAAAGGACTCTCAGCGGACAAGATTTCATCATCGGAATTTGTGAAATTGCTTTCAAAATATGACATAATTTGGTTAATCGAAGCATGGTCTAATTTAATATCTAATATTAAACTGTCTGGATTTAGTGATCCAATACATTCGTATAGACACTCTCAAAATAGGCGGGCGAAACGTGCAAGTGGTGCAATAACTGTGTATGTAAGAGATACTGTACGAAAAGGAGTATCGGTATCAAAACAAAGTAATGAATTATCTACTATTGATTAAACTTGATAAACATTATTTTAGTTCTGAAAATGACATATTTCGGAAACATTTATAGCATCAATTTACACATTCACGCTCGATTTTAAGGGGAAATGTTTAAGATTATTGAATCGAATATTAATAATTTCAGCGAGCTAGGTGCGGTTTATGTAACGGGGGATACAAATTCAAGAATTGGATGAACGTTAGATTATATTGCGTATGGTCGTAGTTTAATTAATCCCGATTTTATAGACATTTACAATCCTATGCCTAGGGCAACTTGTGATTTGAATTAAAACTGCTTTGGGAACGCATTGTTAGATCGTTGTACGTGAATGGCTACACATTTTAGAGTTGTTCGCGGTAGATTACATTACGATAAGAATATTGGAAGAATAACGTGTTTTACACACAGTGGGTAAAGTTAAGTTGACTATCTATTAACACGGTCGGCAAATTTTTAAAATATTTTGCACTTTGAAATAAGAGATTCTAATCAATTTTCAAATCATGCCCCCCATTGAATATAATTTTCAAACTGGAACAACTAACAAAAGATAAACGCGAGGACCAAAAACATTTGTTAAATGGAATTCTATTCACATGGAACCTTTTATTTCCGAATTATCGAGCGATATTGTAAACCTTGAGTCAAGTCTAATACGCGGGATAGAAATTAACGATGAAATAGAGGACTTAGTTTCAATCTTTACTCAGTATATTACGTCTAAATGTATTCCGTGTTTTGCACGCACTATTAACTTCGTTTCAAATAAATACGATTCACACGACACAAATAAACAAAATGGTATAATGCAGAGTGTGAATGAAAACGTAAAGAATATAAGGGTTCTTTATACAAATATAACACACTTAATAACATTATCAATCGCCAGCCAGTATTTGAAAAAAAGAAAGCAAACAAATATTGTCGTAAATGCAAGTCAGATTTTAACCGTACGTTAGGACGCAAGATGGACGGTATGACATCAAAATCAACTAAAGAATTTTGGAAAATGTTTTTTAAAAAGTCCGCGAACCCGACAAAGGAGCAATTGATTTGAAAGGATTCGTTGCACACTTTCAAAACCTGGCGAACATGAAGGTAGTTTATATAATAAGAAAAGTATAAATTGTGTTCGCAATTTTGACAGTAACCATAACTCTAACAGTTCTTACCCGGATCTCGATAGACACATATCATTGGAAGAATTTTTCATGGCCACGACGGTAATAATAAGCCGTCTTCTTCGGACAATATTATTTACGAATATTTTAAAGAAAGTGTCAATGTAATAGGTAACGCATTGGAACTGTTATTTTATCATATACTCAAGTCTGGAAAATTCCGACACAGCTGGTCAACGGGTTTGATTATTCCCATATATATAAAGGCTATCCATCTATACCCAATAATTATCGAGGTATAACCCGTATGAGTTGTTTTGCAAAGTTAACAGACGCACAGTTCGGTTTCAAGCCGGGCTTTAGTACAGTAGACGCAATATTTGTCCTTCAATCATTGATTGAAAGTCATATAAAGAATAAGCAAAACCTATTTTGCTGTATTGTTGATTATTTATAAGCATATAACTTAACGGATCGTACGCATCACTGAAAAAGCTCATTAAGTCTGGTATAGATTGTCAATCGTTGTCCGTTTTTCGATCTTTACATAATCAGATTAAATTGGGTGTTAAACATTTGCATAGCATTTTATAAAAGAAAATTGATCCGACAACGTTTAATAGAAGGTGAGATATGTTCGCCAATAATCTTCATTATTCTTAAATGATATTGAGTTGCACTTACAATCTGATATAAATGCGGGCACAACTATTGATCAATTATCAATCTTTCTTCTACTATTCGCCGACGACGAAGTATTAATCTCTGAATCCGCTGATGGATAACAATCTTTCCTGAACAATTTGCTTGAGTATTGCAAAAAGTGGAATATAACTGTCAATGTCGACAAGCCAACATTGTCTTCTTTCATAAAGACAGATCAAACAATGGATATAATTGGGTTTATAACAACAAATCTCTTAAAATCGTGAAGAATTTTAATTATCTAGGAATAGTTATGTCAAGCAGAGAGGCATTTATACAAGCCACAAATACTTTGTCTGTCAAAGCGCTTAGGGCGATGAACTCCTTATTAACGATTACAAACTCTTTAAATGTACCTGTTAAAACCATGTTTAATCTGTTTGATGCCTATGTTGCCTCGATTCTTAACCATGGAAGCGAGGTGTGTAGATTTACTAAAGCTGAAAATATTAAGCGAGTCCAACGTAATTTCGCAAATGGCTTTTAAATGTGAAAGCTTCTCCAAATTCAAATGCTTTGTATTCCGAAGTTGGTAGATACCCGATGTATATATGTTTGATATTTACGAGTTGTTAAATATTTCTAAAAATTATTCAACGAAAAATTGTCAAACTGTATTTTAAGCAATAGTATTCGTAGACAATGTAAAGAAGCATGTGACTACCCTCACTCCAAGTCATGGGCATCAAACGTTCGAAAACTTTTGCAAGAGTCTGGTTTTAATCACGTGTGGATATATCCATAATCTGTTAATGTTACTTGCTTTATTGTAATTGTTGGCAATAGTTTACATGATTTGTTGATTACAAAATAGCGAACTGAAATTGAATATGAGTACCATTTTGTTTTGATATGCCTTTTGAATGATAATTGTAGAAAAACACTTATACCTGATGTTTAAAGAAGAAGACCAAGTATGTTTACATTTTTACAATTATTTAATGAGACCAGACAATCTACACTGATGCGTCTTGGTTATTTATGTATTAAAACATTTAAACTTAGACCCGAAAATATATAGTTATTTTTTCCCAGAATTGGAATTTTGTATCTTTTATCTAACCGCATTTTTTCTCTCAATCAATTACGGATTTTAACATCCATTTAACTTTGTTAAAAATGATAAAAGCCTTCTCTTACATATTACATTATCTCAAAAATTATATATAAGTAAACATGCATAAACAAAATTGTTGTTTTTTTACAAATGAGTATTTATATGTATTTATTATTGTTATTTGTACGATGAGCTGTATATGCTTAAGTCGTAAATAAACCTGTTTTGTTCTGTTCTGTTCAATTAAGAAGGTATATTTCCACTTTATTGACTTGCACAGGAAATCGTCCAAATTGGTAAGAAAAACACTGTAAATAGAAAACTAATACTATCACAATTATTATATTTCGGTAACATTAACATAAATGCAAATAAACAAGGGATATGTCTATTGACACGAAAATCTGTATCGCCAGAAGCTATAAAATATATGCTCAATGTTTATTGCTAGCTCACGATATTCATGTTAGGGTTTAATTTCTGAGTCATGAAAAAGTGGTACACTGGCATTTTATCGCTGGAGTTTCATTGTAAGACAATTTGCATTAAATAGTTTCATAAATGCCAATACAATATGGTTTGTGATAATAAAAATAGCGCTATGTGCGCATGAAATCACGAGATTTTATAAGATTAATAGCATGATCATATTCGTGTTAACAGTTAGCATAAATTAAGATTAGATCGTCCAGTACACGACACTTATGAAGACTCACGAATATTATCTTGTATTTATTGGAATTTTAATGTAAATTATGTGTTATTAATGTAAGTAGTATTAAGACGACGCGAAATACCTTGTAAACGTATTAAATGATATAAAGGTGTATGAAGCATCTTAACTTAGTTGTTAAGATAGGCATTGTTTTATAATTTTTATTACAATATTCGGGTTAATCTTAAAGGAAATTCTATAGAAATAACTAATAGGCAGACAATATTTGGTTAAATGTATTATAAGATTTTCTATAACGATATATAACTAGTATTTTCTATGATTTATACCTTTATGAAACCTGACTCAGCACGGCAGATTGTGTATTAATAGTTGTCCTGTGTAAATTCTATTCGTGGTGAATGTAATTTAAATTATGTTTGGCTAAATCAAAGTTTTTGACAACATGGAAACGACTAAATTTTCGTTTACTTTATTATTTAAATCTGACAAGTCTATATAGTGGTGTTATAGATAATATTTGTTATCATGATGTATGAAGTGACTATCAGCATCTATATTACGCTGTTACAGATGAGATTAGATAGAGTTCTGTAGATTGTCGAAATGACTGTACAGTTTCTATTGACAACACATGGAATAGCTCAGACGTCAGTATCTCTGTCGAGGACAAATTTGAGAGCGCAGACGTCAATCCTAGTCAACCATCAGTGCAAGGTAAAACCAACAAGTAATATCTAAATAACAAGGCCAGCGACATGCACATTTTAAAAGGACTTAAAACATTTTAAAACAACTATTCAACATTGTACAGTTTTGTCTCTTCATTACAAAATAAATAAATACGATAATATGTTAACAATTCCCTTTAAATAGTATTACGAATATGACCTATTTAAGATTTGATACGCAGATAATTTTCATGATGAAATGCTGCGTACGATAATTCAGAAGACTTCGTGAGCGAAATTCTAAAAAGTAATTACGATAACATTTGGTATTTAACACGAATGCTTCGTAAAGTTTACCTTAAATGGTTATTCAATATTGTATGACTGTTCTTATCCAATTAACATGTCCGATTTTTGCTGATTTGATATTTTATTACAGTTTAAATTGTATATATGTATATTTATATTCTTTCAATGTGTTGACGGAGTTTTATTTTAAAAGCGGGTTGTAACATAATGTTCAACATGTATATGACTATAGACGATTTATGTAAAGTATTGTAAGACAACATGTATACTTGCCATATTCACATACAATTTGTTTTGAACGAGTTCGACAAGTTGGTACACGTATTATGCCATCAGTTTCCTTCAATTGTATTACATAACAAATATTAGTCTTAATACAGCACTGACTATTGTTTCTTAAAATATTCGGTAAACATAGATTCCAAAGACAATGTCTATGACAGTATAAATGGAAAGTGTAAACATGGCATTCAAAATATGTATGGATGATTTGAAAGTCTGCAAACAAAAGTATTCTAGGACATCGGTACGCGCTTCTTGAATATTCAATACGTTAAATATTAAAAGGACAAAAACAGCTTTTGATAACTTAAGTTGGTACTAAAATGTCCCGGTATAGGCCAAAAGTAGAGAGGTTGAGTCATTCAAATGTGTATTATTTTTAAAGATTCGAATACGACATCAAAATAAACAAGGGATATGTCTATTGACACGAAAATCTGTATCGCCAGAAGCTATAAAATATATGCTCAATGTTTATAGCTAGCTTACGATATTCATGTTTGGTTTAAATTTTAGAGTCATGAAAAAGTGGTACACGGGCATTTTCTCGCTGGAGTTTCATTGTAAGACAATTTGCATTAAATAGTTTTATAAATGCCAATACAATATGGTTTGTGATAATAAAAATAGCGCTATGTGCGCATGAAATCACGAGATTTTACGAGTTTACATTTGTAAGATAAATAGCATGATCATATTCGCGTTAACAGTTAGCATAAATTTAGATTAGATTGTCCAGTACACGACACTAAAGAAGACTCACGAATATAATCTTGTATTTATTGGAATTTTAATTTAAATTATGTGTTAGTAGTATTAAGACGACGCGAAATACCGTGTAAACGTATTAAAGTATATAAAGTTGTATAAAGCATCTTAACTAGTTAAGATTGGCGTTTTTTTTTCATTATTATTACAATATTCGGGTAAATCTTATAGGCAATTCTATGGGCAATAACTAATAAGAACAATGTTTTGAATTTATGTATAATTGGATTTTCTATAATGATAAATTACTAGTATTTCATTTGATGTAAACCTTTGTGAAACCTGACTCAGCTCGGCAGATTGTGTATTAATAATTGTCTTGTGTACATTCTATTCGTTGTGAATGTGAATAAAATTATATTTGGCCTAATACAAGTTTCGTTCATGACAATATGAAAACTACTAAATTTGTGTAACCTTTACTATTTAAATCTGACAAGTTTATATAGTGGTGTTATAGATAATGTTTGTTTTCATGATGTATGAAGTTAATATCAACACCTAAATAACGCTGTTACAGATGTGATCAGCGTGAGTTCTGGAGATTGGCTAAGTGATTGTAGAGTTCCTGTTTACAACCCATTGAAGAGCACAGACGTCAGTCCCTCTGTCGTGAACAGATTGAAAATCAAAGACGTCAGTCCCTCTGTCGAAAACAGATTAAAGAGCACAATCGACAGTCCCTCTGTCGAGAACAGATTGAAGAGCCCAGACGTCCGTCCCTCTGTCGTAAACAGATTAAAGAGCCCAGACGTTAGTCCCTCTGTCGTGAACAGATTGAAGAGTTCAGACGTCCGTCCCGTTGATAAAGATGTTTTGAAATATACATTAAAACATTCTAAATAAAATTCCTATGTAAAATAATGATTATAATCATATTTTTGTTATTGATTATCATCAATCGAAATTGAAAAAAAGAAGTTAAGCTTGTGTATCGCTTTTCGTCGATAATTTAGCGAAATCGTGTATTACCGACAAAGACGTTGAACTACCTTATAAATTTAAAAACCTGCCTGCTGTAGTGGTAGCGGGTTAGCTTTTGCTTCTAGAGGTCCCCAGGTTCGATCTCTATGATAGGCATATTTTCATTGCAAGTATAATTTTAAAAAAACTATTCAACAATTTACAGTTTTGTTACTAAATTAATTTTAAGATTTTTTTCAAAGATGAGATAATCTGTGAACAAGTCCATTTAACTGGTATCACGATTATACACGAATTAAGATTTAATACGCAGATAAATATAATGATGATGAAATGCTAAGTAAGATAATAAAGAAGACTTCGTGTGAGAATTGTATGTGATTTCTGAGCATTTGACGATCATTTTATGTTGTCAAAATATGTAGTACAATATTTTACAAACCCTCTGTTTATGTTGATAATTAAACTGATAAAAAGAAATTACACGAACATTAGGTATTTGTTCCGTAAACCTTAAATTGTTATTCGATATCGTATGACTGTTCTTATCCAATTAACCTGTCCGATTTGTGCTGACTTGATATTTTATTTAAGTTGAAATTGTATGTATATATGTTATTTCAATGTGTTGGCGTTTCTCCGTCTTGTAATATTTCAATCGGGGCTTTTAACATAATGTTTAACATGTATATGACTATAGACGATTTTTGTAAAGTATTGAAAGACAACATGCATAATTGAAAAATGCCAATAAAAGTTGTATTAAGCGAGTTTAAATACGTTGGTGCACTTATACTGTCATCAGTTTCCTTCAATCTAATTAAATAACAAATAGTAGTCTTTATTCAGCACTGGCTATTGTTTCTAACATATTCGGTAAACATAGATCATGTTCATTAAAGTATGATTGTAAAAGTTTAAAAATCGTATTCACGATATTTATAGAAGATCTGAAAGCCTAAAAATGAAAATATTCTAAGACATCGGTACGCGCTTAATACGTTCAATATTAACAGGACGGAAACAAGTTCTGAGAGAGGTTGAGTCTTTCAAATGTGTATTAATTTTATAGATTCGAATATGGCATCAGACAAATGTACACTGGAGCCACTTATCGATGTGACTTGAATGGACTACATGCCTGATGGAAGACTTCTAACGGTGTATGCAAATAAACAATGCATTGTCATGAACGAACAACTTAAAAAGGTCGGCAAAAAGTATTTACTTCGGGCAATTCCACTAGATGTTGTTTGTATGTCAGACAATGAAATTGCCGTGGCACTTGATAACCAAACGGTCTGCATTCTTGCCCTCGAGAAGGCCGGTGTTATACGGGCGAAACGAACGTTCAAAACAAACCCGACAGAGAAGCAGTTGATTTAAAAGGATTCGTTGCACGCTTTAAAAACCTGGCGAAAATTAAGGTAGTTTAAATAATGAGAACAGTATAAATTGTGTTCGCAATTTTGGAAGTAGCCATAACTCTGACAGTTCTTACCCGGATCTCGATAGACACATATAATTGGAAGAATTTTTCATGGCCACGACGGTAATAATAAGCCGTGTTCTTCGGACAATATTATTTACGAATATTTTTAAGAAAGTGTCAATGTAATGGGTAACGAATTGGAGCTGTTACTTAATCATATTCTCAAGTCTGGAAAAGTAGAACAGTAGACGCAATGTTTGTCCTTCAATCACTGATTCAAAGTCATATAAAGAATAAACAAAAACTATTGTGCTGTATTGTTGTTTATTTAAAAGCATATAACTTAACGGATCGTATGCATCACTGAAAAAAGCTTATTACGTCAGATATAGATTGTCAATTGTTGTCCGTTTTTCGATCTTTGCATAATCAGATTAAATTGGGTGTTAAATATATGCATAGTATTTTATTTAAAAAAAATAATCCGACATCGGTTTATTAGAAGGTGAGATATGTTCGCCGATAATGTTATCATTATTCTTAAATGATGTTGAGTTGCACTTACAATCTGATATAAATGCGGGCACTACTATTGATCAATTATCAATCTTCTACTATTCGCCGACGACGCAGTATTAATCTATGAATCCGCTGATGGATTACAATCTTTCCTGAACAATTTGCTTGAGTATTGCAAGAAGTGGAATATAACTGTCAATGTCGACAAGACAAACATTGTCTTCTTTCATAAAGACAGATTAAACAATGGATATAATTGGGTTTATAACAACAAATCTCTTGAAATCGTGAAGAATTTTAATTATCTAGGAATAGTTATGTCAACAGCGGCGCATTTATACAAGCCACAAATACTTTGTCTGCCAAAGCGCTTAGGGCGATGAACTTATTATTTACGATTACAAACTCTTTCAATGTACCTGTTAAAATCATGTTTAATCTGTTTGATGCCTCGATTCTTAATTATGGAAGCGAGGTGTGGGGATTTACTTAAGCTGAAAATATTGAGCGAGTCCAACGTAATTCTGCAAATGGCTTTTAAATGTGAAAGCTTCTCCAAATTCAAATGCTTTGTATCCCGAAGTTGGTAGATACCCGATGTATATATGTTGATTTTCACGAGTTGTTAAATATTTCTAAAAAATGTTCAACGAAAAATTTTCCAACTGTATTTCAAGCAATAGTATTCGTAGACAATGTAAAGAAGCATGTGATTACCCTCACCCAGAGTCATGGGCATCAAACGTTCGAAAACTTTTGCAAGAGTCAGGTTTTAATCACGTGTGGATATATCCAGAATCTGTTAATGTTACTTGCTTTTTTGTGATTTTTCGCTATAGATTACATGATTTGTTGATTTCAAAATGGCAAACTGATGTTTATGACACTTCATCACTATTTCTTTGCAAGAAATTGAGACCCGTCTTTGAAAAATCAGTTTAGTTGGAAAAAATGAAAATTCTAAATTTAGAAACATAATAGCAATATTAAGATAATCGTTCTATTTTACAAAACTGGTAGGCATCAAAACATTTCAAGAAATGAAATAATTTGTTAATTATGTACACTTAATGAAATTGAAGATGAGTACCATTTTGTTTTGATATGCCCTTTGAATGATAATTTTAGAAAAAAACACGTATACCTGATGTTTACAGAAGAATAACAAGTATGTTTAAATTTTTACAATTATTGAATGAGACCAGACAATCTATACTGATGCGTCTTGCTAATTTCTGTATTAAAGCATTTAAACTTAGAGCAGAAAATATATAGTTATTTTTTTCCCAGAATTTGAATTTTGTATCTTTTATCTAACCGCATATTTTTTTCTCAATCAATTACGGATTTCAACATCCATTTAACTTTGTTAAAATTGATAAAGAGCCTTCTATTACATATAACATTATCTCAAAAATTATATATAGGTAAACATGCATAAACAAAATTGTTGTTATTTTTACGCATGAGTATTTATATGTATTTATTGTTGTAATTTTTACGATGAGCTGTATATGCTTAAGTCGTAAATAAACTATTTGTTTTGTTCTGTTCTGTTCAATTAATAAGGTATATTTCCACTTTATTGACTTGCACTGGAAATCATCCAAAGGGATAAGAAAAACACTGTAAATAAAAAACTAATACTATCACAATTATTATATTTCGGTAACATTAACATAAATGAAAATAAACAAGGGATATGTATATTGACACGAAAATCTGTATCGCAAGAATATACAATATATGCTCAATGTTTATTGCTAGCACACGATATTCATGTTAGGGTGCTGAGTCATGAAAAAGTGGTTCACGGGCATTTTCTCGCTGGAGTTTCATTGTAAGACAATTTGCATTAAATAGTTTCATAAATGCCAATACAATATGGTTTGTGATAATAAAAATAGCGCTATGTGCGCATGATGTCACGAGATTTTATAAGATTAATAGCATGATCATATTCGTGTTAACAGTTAGCATAAATTTAGATTAGATTGTCCAGTACACGACACTTATGAAGACTCACGAATATTATCTTGTATTTATTGGAATTTTAATGTAAATTATGTGTTATTCATGTAAGTAGTATTAAGACGACGCGAAATACCTTGTAAACGTATTAAATGATATAAAGGTGTATGAAGCATCTTAACTTAGTTGTTAAGATAGGCATTGTTTTATAATTTTTATTACAATATTCGGGTTAATCTTAAAGGAAATTCTATAGAAATAACTAATAGGCAGACAATATTTGGTTAAATGTATTATAAGATTTTCTATAACGATATATTTCTAGTTTTTTCTTTGATTTATACCTTTATGAAACCTGACTCAGCACGGCAGATTGTGTATTAATAGTTGTCCTGTGTAAATTCTATTCGTGGTGAATGTAATTTAAATTATGTTTGGCTAAATCAAAGTTTTTGACAACATGGAAACGACTAAATTTTCGTTAACTTTATTATTTAAATCTGACAAGTCTATATAGTGGTGTTATAGATAATATTTGTTATTATGATGTATGAAGTGACTATCAGCATCTATATTACGCTGTTACAGATGAGATTAGATAGAGTTCTGTAGATTGTCGAAATGACTGTACAGTTTCTATTGACAACACATGGAATAGCTCAGACGTCAGTATCTCTGTCGAGAACCAATTGAAGAGCGCAGACATCAATCCTAGTCAACCATCAGTGCAAGGTAATACCAACATGTAATATCTAAATAACGAGGCCATGTACGTATGTGAAGTTAGCCTATTTAGCATATTTAGCCTATTTAGTACATAGGTTGAAACCAATATCCTATTTAGCCTTTTTAGCCAATTTAACAGCCTCTTCAGCCTGTTTAGCCTATTTTAGCCTTTTTAGTAAATAGGTTGAAACAAACATCCTATTTTGCCTATTTAGCCAATTTAACAGCCTCTTCAGCCTGTTTAGCCTATTTTAGCCTATATAGCCTATTTAGTAAATAGGTTGAAACAGACATCCTATTTTGCCTATTTAGCCAATTTGACAGCCTCTTCAGCTTGTTTAGCCTATTTTAGCCTATTTAGCCTATTTAGTAAATAGGTTGAAACAGACATCCTATTTTGCCTATTTAGCCAATTTGACAGCCTCTTCAGCCTTTTTAGCCTATTTAAGCCTATTAAGCCTATTTAGTAAATAGGTTGAAACATACATCCTATTTAGCCTATTTAGCCTATCTAACAGCATTTTCAGCCTATTTAGCCTAATGAGTACATTACTTGAAACATACATCCTATTTAGCCTTTTAAGCCAATTTAACAGCCTCTTCAGCCTTTTTAGCCTATTTAGTAAAAAGGTTGAAATATACGTTCTGTTAAGCCAATTTAGCCTATTTAACAGCATTGTCATTCTATTAAGCATATTTAGTTCATACGTTAAAACATACATCCTATTTAGCCTATTTAGCATATAAAACAGCCTATTTAGAAAGTTTAGTACATATATTAAAACATACATTGTATTTAGCCTATTTTGCCTATTTAACAGCCTTTTCAGTCTATTTAGCACATGCCTATTTAGCCTATTAAACATCCTTTTCAGCCTCTTAAGCATATTTAGAACATAGGTTGAAACAAACATCCTATTTAGCCTATTTAGCCAATTTTACAGCCTCTTCAGCCTGTTTAGCCTATTTTAGACTATTTAGCGTATTTAGTAAAAAGGTTGAAACATACATCCTATTAAGCCTATTTAGTCTATGTAACAGCATTTTCAGCCTATTTAGTGCATTACTTGAAACATACATACTTTTTAGCATAATTAGCCAATTTAACAGCCTCTTCAGCCCTTTTTAGAGTATTTAGTAAAAAGGTTGAAAATACATCCTATTTAGCCTATTCAAAAGCATTTTCAGCTTTTTTAGCCTATCTAGTACATTAGTTGAAACAAACACCCTATTTAGCCTACGTAGCATATTTAACAGCCGATTTAGAAAGTTTAGTACAAAGGTTGAAAAATACATTAAATTAAGCCTATTTAGCCTATTTAACAACCTTTTCAGCCTATTTAGCACATGCCTATTTAGCCGATTTAACAGCCTTTTCTGCCTATTTAGCATAATTAGAACATAGGTTGAAACAAACATCCTATTTAGCCAATAAAGCAAATTTAACAGCCTCTTCAGCCTTTTTAGCCTATTTTAGACCATTAAGCCTATTTAGTAAAAAGGTTGAAACATACATCATTTTTAGCCTATTTAGCCTATTAAACAGCATTATCATCCTATTTAGCCTATTTAGTACATGAGTTGGAACATAAATCCTATTTAGCAAATTGAGCCAATTTAACAGCCTCTTCAGCGTTTTTAGCCTATTTTAGCCTTTTATAGCCTATTTAGTAAATAGGTTGAAACATACATCCTATTTAGCCTATTTAGCCAATTTAACAGCAATTTTTAGCATTTTTAGCCTATTTAGTACATAAGTTGAAACATACATCCTTTAAGCCTATTTAGCATATTTTGCAACCTTTTCAGCCTATTTAGCTTTTTTAGAAAAATTAGTACATATCTTAAAACATACATCCACCTTAGCCTATTTAGCCTATTTAACTGCATTTTCAAACTATTTAGCCTATTTAGCCTATTAACTACATACCTAACAGCATTTTCAGCCTATTTAGCCTATTAATCATATTTAGTACATAGGTTGAAACATACATCCTTTTTCGCCTATTTAGCCTATTTAACAGCCTTTTTAGCCTATTTAGTCATTTTGTACATAGATTTAAACATACATCCTATTCAGAGATTTTAGCCTATTGAACAGTCTGTTCAGCCTATTTAGCATATTTAAAAAGATTAGTACATAGGTTGAAACAAACATCCTAGTAAGCCTTTTTAACAACCTTTTCAGGCTATTTAGCCCATTTAGCAAGTTTTATACATTTCTATTGAGCCTATTTAAAAGCATTTTCAGCCTACATGTATTCAACCCAGATAGCAAGTTTAGTACATGCCTTTTCAGCCTATTTAGCAAGATTAGTAAGTAGGCGGAAATATACATGTTATTGAGCCAGTAAGCCTATTAAGCATCCATTTGATCCCCTTTGCCTTTTTAATAAAAATATTTAATAGGCAGAAATATACGTGCTATATAGCCTTTTTAGAAAGTATATCAAATGAAACCTGAAACAAACATCTCGTTGAGCGTATTTAGTAGCATATTCAATATTTTAGCCTACTAAGCAAGTTTATTAAATAGGATGAAACATTTTCCAGTGAGTGAGTATGCACCTCAAGGGCCCCTTTCGGACAAACAATGATTATCCACCGAAAGTGACATCGTGCACGCTGACCAGCCGTCGACTGCCTGTCGGGCTGACCTAGTTTCGGCCGGGACTTTTAATAAGGATCGGTCCCGTGCATGTAGCCTATTTAGCCTTCATCTCGTATGCGTCATTTCCCAGTGAGTGGGTATGCCCCTTTAAGGGCCCTTTTCGGACGAACAAGAGTTATCCCCCGGAAGAGACCTAGTGCACGCTGACCAGCCGTCGACTGCCCATCGGGCTGAACTAGTTTCGGCCGGGACTTTTAATTAGGATCGGCCCCGTGCATGCAGCCTATTAAGCCTTTATCTCGTTTGCGTCATTTCCCAGTGAGTGGGTATGCCACTTTTAGGGCCCCTTTCGGACAAACAAGAGATATCCCCCGGAAGAGACCTAGTGCAGGCTAACCAGCCGTCGACTGCCTGTCGGGCTGACCTAGTTTCGGCCGGGACTTTTAATTACAATCGGAGTCAGGTGCAACCTATTTAGCGTATTACACGACTTTTTTGCCCGTGAGTGGGTATGCCCCTTTAAGGGCCCCTTTTGGACGAACAAGAGTTATCCCCCGGAAATGACCTAGTGCACGCTGACCAGCCGTTGACTGCCCATCGGGCTGAACTAGTTTCGGCCGGGACTTTTGATTAGGATCGGCCCCGTGCATGCAGCCCATTTAGCCTTCATCTCGTATTCGTCATTTCCCAGTGACCGGGTATGCCCCTTTAAGGGCCCCTTTCGGACGAACAAGAGTTATCCCCTGGAAGAGACCTAGTGCACGCTGACCAGCCGTCGACTGCCTGTCGGGCTGACCTCGTTTCAGCCGGGACTTTTAATTAGGATCGGAGCCAGGTGCAACATATTTAGCGTATTACGCGACATTTTTGCCTGTGAGTGGGTATGCCCCTTTAAGGGCCCCTTTCGGACGAACAAGAGTTATCCTCCGTACGAGACCTAGTGCACGCTGACCAGCCGTCGACTGCCCATCGGGCTGAACTAGTTTCGGGCGGGACGTTCAATTAGGATCGGCCCCGTGCATGCAGCCTATTTAGCCTTCATCTCGTATGCGTCATTTCCCAGTGAGCGGGTATGCCCCTTTAAGGGCCCCTTTCGGACAAACAAGAGATATCCCCCGGAAGAGACCTAGTGCAGGCTGACCAGCCGTCGACTGCCTGTCGGGCTGACCTAGTTTCGGCCGAGACATTAAATGAGAATCTTAGTAAGGTGCAACCTATTTAGCGTATTACCCGACATTTTTGCCTGTGAGTGGGTATGCCCTTTTAAGGGCCCCTTTCGGACGAACAAGAGTTATCCCCCGGAAGAGACCTAGTGCACGCTGGCCAGCCGTCGACTGCCTGTCGGACTGACCTAGTTTCGGACGGGACTTTTAATTAGGATCGGAGCCAGGTGCAACATATTTAGCGCATTACGCGACATTTTTGCATGTGAGTGGGTATGCCCCTTTAAGGGCCCTTTTCGGACGAACAAGAATTATCCTCCGGACGAGACCTAGTGCATGCTGACCAGACGTCGACTGCCCATCGGGCTGAAAGAGTTTCGGGAGGGACGTTTAATTAGGATCTTCCCCGTGCATGCAGCCCTTTTAGCCTTCATCTCGTATGCGTCATTTCCCAGTGAGCGGGTATGCCCCTTTAAGGGCCCCTTTCGGACAAACACGAGATATCCCCCGTAAGAGACCTAGTGCACGCTGACCAGCCGTCGACTGCCCATCGGGCGGACCAAGTTTCGGCCGGGACTTTTAATGAGAATCGGAGTCAGGTGCAACCTATTTAGCGAATTACGCGACATTTTTTCCCGTGAGTGGGTTTTGCCTGTGAGTGGGTATGCCCCTTTAATGGCCCCTTTCGGACGAACAAGAGTTATCCCCCGGAAGAGACTTAGTGCACGCTGTCCAGCCGTCGACTGCCCATCGGGCTGAACTAGTTTCGGCCGGGACTTTTAATTAGGATCGGCCCCGTGCATGCAGCCTATTGAGCCTCCATCTCGTACGCGTCATTTCCCAGTGAGCGGGTATGCCCCTTTAAGGGCCCCTTGCGGACTAACAAGAGTTATCCCCCGGAAGAGACCTAGGGCACGCTGACCAGCCGTCGACTGCCCATCGGGCTGAACTAGTTTCGGCCGGGACTTTTAATTAGGATCGGTCCCGTGCATGCAGCCCATTTAGCCTTCATCTCGTATGCGTCATTTCCCAGTGAGTGGGTATGCCCCTTTAAGGGCCCCTTTCGGACGAATAAGAGTAATCCCCCGGACGAGACCTAGTGCACGCTGACCAGCCGTCGACTGCCTTTCGGGCTGACCTAGTTTCGACCGGGACTTTGAATTAGGATCGGAGCCAGGTGCAACATATTTAGCGTATTACGCGACATTTTGCCCGTGAGTGGATATGCCCCTTTAAGGGCCCCTTTCGGACGAACAAGAGTTATCCCCCGGAAATGACCTAGTGCACGCTGACCAGCCGTCGACTGCCCATTGGGCTGAATTAGTTTCGGCAGGGACTTTTAATTAGGATCGGCCCCGTGCATGCAGTCTATTTAGCCTTCATCTCGTATTCGTCATTTCCCAGTGAGCGGGTATGCCCCTTTAAGGGCCCCTTTAGGACGAACAAGAGTTATCCCCCGGAAGAGACTTAGTGCACGCTGACCAGCCGTCGACTGCCTGTCGGGCTGACCTAGTTTCGGCCGGGACTTTTAATAAGGATCGGAGCCAGTTGCAACCTATTTAGCGTATTACGCGACATTTTTGCCTGTGTGTGGGTATGCCCCTTTAAGGGCCCCTTTCGGACGAACAAGAGTTATCCCCCGGAAGAGACCTAGTGCACGCTGACCAGCCATCGACTGCTCATCGGGCTGAACAAGTTTCGGCCGGGACTTTTAATTAGTATCAGCCCCGTGCATGCAGCCTATTTAGCCTTCATCTCGTATGTGTCATTTCCCAGTGAGCGTGTATGCCCCTTTAAGGGCCCCTTTCGGACGAACAAGAGTTATCCCCTGAAAGAGACGTTGTGCACGCTGATCAGCCGTCGACTGCCTGTCGGGCTGACCTAGTTTCGACCGGGACTTTCAGTTAGGATCGGAGCCAGGTGCAACCAATTTAGCGTATTACATGACATTTTTGCCTGTGAGTGGGTATGCCCCTTTCAGGGCCCCTTTTGGACGAACAAGAGTTATCCCCCGGAAGAGACCTAGTGCACGCTGACCAGCCGTCGACTGCCTGTCGCGCTGACCTAGTTTAGGCCGGGACTTTTAATTAGGATCGGAGCCAGGTGCAACATATTTAGCGTATTACGCGACATTTTTGCCCGTGTGTGGGTATGCCCCTTTAAGGGCCCCTTTCGGACGAACAAGAGTTTTCCCCCGGAAGAGACCTAGTGCACGCTGTCCAGCCGTCGACTGCCCATCGGGCTGAACTAGTTTCGGCCGGGACTTTTAATTAGGATCGGCCCCGTGCATGCAGCCTATTTAGCCTTCATCTCGTATGCGTCATTTCCCAGTGAGCGGGTATGCCCTTTAAGGGACCCTTTCGGACGAACAAGAGTTATCCCCCGGAAGAGACTTAGTACACGCTGACCAGTCGTCGACTGCCTGTCGGGCTGACCTAATGTCGGCCGGGACTTTTAATTAGGATCGGGGCCAGGTGCAACCTATTTAGCGTATTACGCGACATTTTTGCCTGTGAGTGGGTATGCCCCTTTAATGGCCCCTTTCGGACGAACAAGAGTTATCCCCCGGAAGAGACTTAGTGCACGCTGTCCAGCCGTCGACTGCCCATCGGGCTGAACTAGTTTCGGCCGGGACTTTTAATTAGGATCGGCCCCGTGCATGCAGCCTATTGAGCCTCCATCTCGTACGCGTCATTTCCCAGTGAGCGGGTATGCCCCTTTAAGGGCCCCTTTCGGACGAACAAGAGTTATCCCCCGGAAGAGACCTAATGCACGCTGACCAGCCGTCGACTGCCTGTAGGGCTGGCCTAGTTTCGGCCCTGGGTTTTAATTAGGGTCGGCGTCAACTACAGCCTTTCAAGCGTATATATTAGGCTTTATTTACATGGCGAGTGTGTGTGCACTTTAAAGGGTCCTTTTTGGACAAACAAGAGTTATCCACCGGAAGCGACCTAGCGCAAGCTAAACTCCCGTTGGCTTTCTGTCGGGTAATGTAGTTTCGGCCCGGTGTTTTAATTAGGGTCTGCGTCATATACAGCCTATTTAGCATATAAGGCTTTATTTACATGGCAAGTTAGTATGCACCTTTAAGGGCCCTTTTCGGACAAACAAGAGTTATCCCCCAGAAGCGACCTAGTGCAATCTTAACTTCCGTCTTCGGAGCCTTTCAATAAACGAAGATTTACAATCCTTTCAATTTCAGTTAAAAATACCCAACATTTTATAATTATATGACATGTTTGGCTTACTTTATCTGAATATTGCAAATTTTGTATTCATTTGTATTGGTAATTTACAGGACAGAACAAAGGGTTATCATCCTTATATGTTTATCTAAAACAAGTGATCTCCAGCGTTAGGCATCAGGGGCATAATGTTAAATAGTTCGGTAGATTTTTTTTAATTCTATATACTAAATGTGTAAGTCATGTGCATTGCGGTTTAAGTTTATCAGTTTAAGTTAAATTAATAAGCCCTCGGGTCTAGGGGTTACTAGTTTTACTTAAACCAGTTAAATTCAGTAAGGGAGAAACCCGGTTTTAATATGTCTTCTATGGCAAAAAAAAACATTGAACATATTTCCAAACATTGTAACAAAGAACAAAAGCAAGAGTATAAAGCGAGAGCTAAGAATAACTAATATATATGGCGTTCTCTCCAAATTACTGCCATACACGGCATGTGCTCGAGTACTGTATTAACATATATTGTTTTGCAATTTTGTGTTAAAGTTGTTTAAAAAGCGACGAGTGTTTCATTTCATTTAAATTTAATGATCAAATGTACCAAAGTATTTCTATTGGACCTATTATGTGCTTTTTAGCAAGCACTCAATATTGACACTGAATGAAGAAATCTACAAATGGAATTGCACTCAGAATTATAACCAAATAAAGCTGTTAATCGTTCTTATTTACAAACGATCTGCATATATCATTAATTTACGACTGCAATAGCCTTGCAAAAAAACTATTTTGAGATTCATCGCCTCTACAAATAAAGACCAAAACGTTTGTCATGATTGCACGAAGTCTTTAGAATTACGAATAATTGAAACGGTATTGAATTATATCTTTTGCATTCATAACCCTGAACAAACGTGTCATATTTATCCGCACTATGTATGCGATCTAATCTTTCATCTCCGTTGCTTTTCATTGCTTTTAATTGCTTGCAATACTCAAGATTCAATCCCTAAAGGTATTATACATACAGCACACCATCCAAACACGGTGCATGCCTCAACTAACAAAAAATTCAAAAACTAATTAACAAGATATCACGCAACAAAACATTTAAACCTTAATGTACTCCGGGTACAGAAAATATACTTACACGTACCCAGCCAATTTAGACTTTAACCGAGTTTTATTCCCGCCCAAAATCCGATGACGTAAAACGCGCTACGGAAAACAAAACAAAATTCTCTTTGAACAAATCCTGCCTCATCATGCTTTTTTAAGGATGAGTTGCGATAATATAGCGGCAATTTTACAGAATATTGACATAAATATAAACATACTTAATTTGAAAATAATTCGTCGACAACGGCCAATTTCGCGTAAAAATGTCCGTGTTACTTTCAGTTCATTTTTCGTACCAGAGATACATTTAAGTTTATTTAAGAGTACCCGGGGTACATTTAAGTAGTACCCGAGCCGACAATAACCAATCGAGCATCAGTAAGTTACCCTTAACATAGGTAACCAAATACCACAAAGGGCACCAATTATAATGATAAAAGGCAATTAATTTCTAAAAAGTCTTTCATGAACAAGGTGTTGTCATGATTAATAAGAATAATCATGACCACATTTATCTGTTACTTATTTTCGATAGTTTTTTATCCTCTTCTTTATTTACACTTTTCTTTGTCATTTTATTCAAATGTGTGACACGCGTTCGGACTATTGTCAAAATGTTAATATGTTAACTAGTCCCGCACTCTGAATCAGCAGACGATTTATTGCTTAAATCTCGTGGTGGATTCCGGAGAAAGTTGATGTATCATGATTGGTAGTCCCTTTAGATAAAATAAAATCTTGTTAGTCCTAAAGCGGCCCTTTAAGGTGCATACCAACTCGCAATGTAAATAGCGCATTATACGCTAAATAGGCTGTAGGTGACGCGGACCATAATTAAAACCCCGGGCCGAAACTAGATCAGCCCGGAAGGCAGCCGTAGGGATTTCAGTGTGCACTAGGTCGCTTCCTCGGGATAACTCTTGCTTGTCCGAAAGCGCCCCTTAAAATTGAATACCCATTCGAGATGTAAATAGAGCATACTACGCGAAGTAGGCTTATGTGAAGAAGAGACAACTTCAAACCCAGGGCCGAAACCAGATCAACCCGACAGGCAGCCGACGGTAGTTCTGAGTGCACTATGTCGCTTCCGGGTGATAACTCTTTTAAGTCCGAAAGCGGCCCTAAACCTCGTAATGTAAATAGCGACTATTACGCTAAATAGGCTGTATGTGACGCACACCATAATTAAAACCTCGGATCGAACTAGGTCATCCCGACAGGCAGCCGACATAAGTTCAGCGTGCACTATGTCGCTTCCGGGGGATAACTTGTTTGTCCGAACACTGACCTTAAAGCTGTATACCCACTCGCAATGTAAATAGCGGATAATATGCTTAATAGGCTGTAGGTGACGCCGGACCTAATTAAACCCCCGGCCGCAACTACATTGGCCCAACATGCCTCCGTTGAGAGTTCAGCGTGCAATAGGTCGTTTCAGGTGAATAACTCTTTTTTGTCCGAAAGCGGCCCTTAAAGGTTCATATTCGCTCGCCATCTCAATAGCTCCTTATACGCTAAATAGGCTGTATGTGTCGCCGACCCTATTTAAACCCCCGGGTCAAAACTAGGTTAGCCCGACAGGCAGCCGACGCCAGTTCAGCGTGCACTATTACGTTTTCCAGGGATAGCTCTTGTTTGTCCGAAAGCGGCTCTTATACACACTCGCCATGTACATAGCGCCTAACCCGCAAAATAGGCTGTTTGTGACGCCGACCTTAATTAAAACTCGGGCCGAAAATAGATCAGCCCGACATGCAGCCGAAGTGAGTTCAGCGTGCACTAGGTAGCTTCCGGTGGGGTAACTCTTGTTTGTCCGAAAGAAGCCCTTAAAGGTGCATACCAACTCGCCATGTAAATAGCGCCTCATGCGCTAAATACGACGTTGTATACGTTGTAGGTTTTATACGACGCCAACCCTTATTAAAACCCCGGGCCGAAACTGGATCAGCCCGACAGGAAGCAGACGGGAGTTTAGCGGGCACTAGGTCGCCTCCAGGAGATAACTCTTGTTTGTCCGAAAGCGGCCCGTAAAGGTGCATACCCACTCGCCATGTTAATTACATCTTATAGGCTAAAAAGCCTGTCTGTGACGCCGACCCTTATAAAACCCAGGTTAAAAACTGGATCAACCCGACAGGCAGCCGCGTGAGTTCAGCATGCACTAGGTCACTTCCGGGGTATAACTCATGTTTGTCCGAAAAAAGGCCCTTAAAGGTTCATGACAACTCGTCATGAAAGTAGCGCATAATACGCTAAATATGCAGTTTGTGACGCCGACCCTATTAAGACCACGGGCCAAAACAAGGTCAGCTAAGCAGGCAGCAGACCAAAGTTTAGCTTACATTAGGTCGCTTCAGGGGAATAAGTCTTTTTTGTACGAAAGGGGCCCTTCAAGGTGCATACCAACTCGCCATGTAAAAAGAGCATAACAAATACGCTAAAAGGCTGCAGATGAGGCCGTCCCTAATTAAAATCCCGGACCAAAACTAGATCAGCCTGACAGGCAGCCGACGGGAGTTTAGCGAGCACTAGGTCGTTTTCGGGGAATAACTGTTGTTGAACGGGGCTATTATAGGTGCATACCCACTCACCATGTAAATAGCGCCTAATTCACTAAATAGGCTGAAGGTGACGCAAACCCTAACTGAAATCTCGGGCCGCAACTAGATATGCCCCATAGACAGCCGACGGGAGTTCAGCGTGCACAAGGTCGCTTCCGGGGGATAACTCTTGTTTGTCCAAAAGGAACCATTAAAGGTATATACCCACTTGCCAAGTAACTAGAGCATAATACATACGCTTAACTGGCCGGAGGTGACGCCTAATTTAAACCCCGGGCCGAAACTAGATCAGCCCGACAGAAAGCCAACGGGAGTTCAGCGTGCACTAGGTCGCTTCTGGTTAATAAATCTTATTTGAACGAAAGGGGCCCTTAAAGATGCATACACGCTCGCCATGTAAATAGAACATAATACATACGCTTAATAGGCTGGAGATGGCGCCGACCCTAATTAAAACCCCGGGTCGAAACAAGATCAGCCGACAGGAGTTCAGCGTGCAATAGGTCGCTTCCGGGGAATAACTCTTTTTTTCCGAAAGGGGCTCTTAAAAATGCATACACACTCGCCATGTAAATAGTGCATAATACACTAAATAGGATGTAGGTGACGCCAACCGTAATTAAAACCTCGGGCCGAAGCTAGATCAGTCCGACAGGTAGCCGACGGGAGTTCAACGTGCACTATGACGCTTCCGGGGGAAAACTCTTGTTTGTCCGAAAGGGGTCCTTAAAGGTGCATACCCATTCGCCATGTAAATAATGCATAATACGCAAAATAGGCTGTAGGTGACGCCGACCCTAATTAAAATCAAGGGCCGAAACTAGATCAGCCCGACATGCAACCGACGGGAGTTCAGCTTGCACTAGGTCGCTTGCGGGTGATGATTCTTATTTGTCCGAATGCGACCCTTAAAGGTCTATACCCACTCGCCATGTAAATAGTTCATAATGCGCTATTTTAGGTGACTTCGACCCTAATTAAAACACAGGGCCGAAACTAGATCAGCCCAACAGGCATTAACGGGAGTTCAGTGTGCACAAGGTAGCTTCCGGGGGATAACACCTGTTTGTCCGAAAGGGGCCCTCAAAATGTTCATACGCACTCGCCATGTAAATAGAGCATAATACGCAAAAAAGGCTGTAGTTGACGCCGACCCTAATTAAAACCCCGGGCCAAAACTAGATCAGCCCGACATACAGCCGACGGGAGTTCAGCTTGCACTAGGTCGCTTGCGGGTGATAACTCTTATTTGTCCGAATGCGACCCTTAAAGGTCCATACCCACTCGCCATGTAAATAGTTCATAATGCGCTATTTTGGCTTAAGGTGACTTCGACCCTAATGAAAACACAGGGCCGAAACTAGATCAGCCCGACAGGCAGCTAACGGAAGTTCAGTGTGCACAAGGTCGCTTCCGGGGGATAACTCCTGTTTGTCCGAAAGGGGCCCTAAAATGTGCATACCCACTCGCCATGTAAATAGAGCAAAATACGCTTTATAGGCTGCAGGTGACGCCGACCCTAATTAAAACCCCGGGCCAAAACTAGATCAGCCCGACATGCAGCCATCGAGAGTAAAGCTTGCACTAGGTCGCTTCCGGGGGATAACAGCCGAAACTAGATCATACCGACTTTCAGCCGTCGGTAGTTCAGCGTGCACTAGGTCGGATCCGGGGTATAACTCTTGTTTGTCCGAAAGCTGCCGTTATAGGTGCATATCCACTCACAATGTAAATAGCTCATTATACACATAATAGGCTGTATGTGACGCCGACCCTAATTAAAACCTCGGGCCGCAACGAGTTTATCCCAATAGGCAGCCGACGTGAGTTAGCGTGCACTAGTTCGCTTCCGTGGGAAAACTCTTGTTTGTCCGCAAGGGGCCCTTAAATGAGCATGCCCACTTTTAATATAAATAGCGCATAATACGCTAAATAGTCTATATTTGACACCGACCCTTATTAAAACCCCGGACCGAAATTAGATCAGTCCGAAAGGCAGCCGACGGGAGGTCAGCATTAACAAGGTCGCTTCCGGTGTATAACTCTTGGTTGCCTTAAAGGGGCTCTTACAGGTGCATACAAACTCGTTGTGGAAATGGCTTAACAATAGCCTGCTAAACAGGCTGTATATTTTATCCTATTTAAATTTTGCTAACAATGCAAAATAGGTTGAGCATTTAGTATGATGCTATTTAGCCTGAAAAGGCTTACTCTTATATATGTTTCAACCTATTTAATAAACTTTCGAAAAAGGCGTTTTAAGGCGAATAGGCTTCTTATAAGGCGAAATAATTATGTTTCAACCTATTTAATTAACTCGCTAGGTAGACTGAATAGGCTGCTCAATAGGCTTAAAGTGAATAATAGGATGTGTGTCTCCACCTATTTTATAAGAGTTCTTTAAAGCTAAATAGACTGATTAGGTTTTCTAAATAGCCTAAATATGAGGTATGTTTCAACCTATTTCATATAATTGTTAAATAGACTAAATTAGCAGGAAAGGCTGCTTAATAGGCTAAAGAGGCTAAAAAGGATGTATGTTTAAATACATGTACTTAACTTGTAATATTGGCTTTACAGGCGGAACATACTGCTAAATATGCTAATAAGAATGTATTTTTCAGCATATGTACCAACTTGTTAAATAGGCTAAATAGGCTGAATAGGGTGCCAAATAAGCTAAATAGGCTCATTATGATGCATGTGTCAACCTTTGTACTTAACTTGCTAAATAGGCTAAATATGCTGAAAAGGGCACTAATAAGGCTAAATAGGATGCATGTTCCAACCTACCGGTATGTACTTAACTTGCTAAATAGGCTAAATAGGCTGAAAAGGATGCCAGATAAGCTAAATAGGCTCAATATGGTGCATGTGTCAACCTTTTTTGCACTTAACTTACTAAATAGGCTATATAGGCTGAAAAGGGTACTAAATAGGCTAAAAAGGATGCCTGTGTCAAGCTATGTACTAGTTTTGTTAAAAAGGCTAAATAGGCAGAAAATGGTGCTAAATAGGCTAAACAGGCTAAATAGAATGCATGTTTTAAACCTATGTAATAGACTTGTAAAAGGGCTAAATAGGAAGAAAAGGCTGCTAAATATGCTAAAAAGCCTAAATAGGATGCATATGTAAATCTATGTACTAAACTTTTTAAATTGGCTAAATAGGCTGAAAAGGGTGCTAAATACGCTAGATAGGCTAAATAGGATGCTTGTGTCAACCTATGTACTAAACTTGTTAAATATGCTAAATAGGCAGAAAAGGGTGCTAAATAGGCTAAATAAGATGCATGTGTCATCCTATGTACTTTACTTGTTAAATAGGCTAAATAGGCTGAAAATGGTGTTAAATAGGCTATGTAGGCTAAATAGGATGCATGGTTCAACCCATGTTCTAAACTTGCTAAATAGGCTGGAGAGGGTGTTAAATAGGACAAATAGGTTAAATATGATGCATGTGTCAACCTATTTACTTAACTTTTTAAATAGGCTATATATGCTGAAAAAGGTACATAATAAACTAAATAGGCTTAATAGAATGTATGTTTTAACCTATGTACTTAACTTGCTAAATAGGCTTAATTGGCTAAATAGGGTGCTAAATAGGCTAAATATGCTTAATAGGATGCATGTGTCAACCTATGTACTTAACTTGTTAAATAGGCTGAAAAGGCTGAAAAGGGTACTAATTGGGCTAAATAGGATGCATGTGTCAACCTATGTACATGTACTAAACTTGTTAACTAGGCTAAATAGGATGAAAAGGGTCCTAAATAAGCTAAATATGGTGCATGTTTCAACCCATATACTAAACTTAATAAATATGCTGAAGAGGGTGCTAAATAGGCTAAATAGGATTCATGTGTCAATCAATGTACTTAACTTTGTTTCTTAAAATATTCGGTAAACATAGATTCCAAAGACAATGTCTATGACAGTATAAATGGAAAGTGTAAACATTGCATTCAAAATATGTATGGATGATTTGAAAGTCTGCAAACAAAGGTATTCTAGGACATCGGTACGCGCTTCTTGAATATTCAATACGTTAAATATTAAAAGGACAAAAACAGCTTTTGATAACTTAAGTTTGTACTAAAAGGTCCCGGTAGGCCAAAAGTAGAGAGGTTGAGTCGTTCAAATGTGTATTATTTTTATAGATTCGAATACGACGTCAAACAACTTGAAACTAGAGCCACTGATCGAAGTTGAATTCGATGTAAATGGAATCGACTTCATGCCTGATGGGAGACTTGTATCGGTGTACAAAAATAAAAAATGTATTGTCATGAACGACAAGCTGACAAAGATCGGAAATAAGTATTTACTTCGAGCTATTCCACTCGATGTTGTTTGTATGTCAGACAATGAAATTGCCGTGGTACTTGATAACTATACTGTCTGCATTCTTTCTGTCGAGAAAACCGGTGTCATACGGGCGGAACGAACGTTCAAAACAAATTTCCAATATCAGTCTTTGCGTAAGCTCGACGCTAGCACGTTAGTTGGCTTTACACGAGATACACTTGAACACGCAAGAAAAATGGACGGTAGAGAGGAGGACTTTAAAACTCTTAAAAAGAGATACTTTACTAGTATGTGCCTTGAATATGAGTGCAAGTGTGTGTAACTTCCAAATCTACATACCGTTTTGACATTAGAAAAGGTAAACAACAAACTGTGCCTACATGACACAGAGGCGATTACTTACAAAGGGGTGCAGTTTGAGCAAGACAAATATGCATTTTGCCAAGGTCCTGAGGACAACGCGGTCGAAGTTTGCAAAAGTGAAGTTGTGCAAATGACGATGAAGGGTGTAATATTGCGGAAGTGCAACTATAGTAGTTATGCAAAATTGGTTTGTGTGAACACGGACTTCAGTAAACTGGCTTTAGCAAGCGTTTCTACAATAAATTTGTGTAAGTTGTCTAGAAAATAACTAGTCAATTTTTCCTACGCTGGGTTAAAATATTTAATTTCGATATAAACTTAACGATGTTAATTTTAAAACGCTACATATTTAGTAGATTATAGTTTTATGAAATTACTTTTGATTAAAAAAAATGTTTGTGTATATTTTACAAACACTGAACATGAAATTGGTTGTTTACATAATGCAAAGGCAATCGTTTCGGCAACTACCGGTGGTTATTTTAATAGTTGTTCGTCATGCAATATTTCACGTCAGATTGAAAATGTTACGTATCGAACGAACGTGCTTTTTTCAGTAATGTCGCTTTTAAATTTTTCACGGCATCGTTTAATGCAACTCCTAAAAAAACACAACACGAGCATGCATTAATGTATAATAAAAATATGTATGTGTTTCAATGAACATTCCGTTGTTCGATATACTACTCTCTTATAATCTGTTCTTTATATATAGATTCATCTACTACTACAACGACTTGGCATCTGGAGCCGAGGGCGAAATTGGAACTCGCTCTCACTGGAATGGACTTCTTACCAGATGAAAGACTAATAGCTGTATATGAAAATAAAACATGTGTCATAATGAACGCAGGTTGAACAAGGTCGGAAAAAAGTTTGTATTTGAGGCAAGACCTCTTGGTGTGGTATGTATGTCAGATAGGGAAATAGCTGTGGCATCTGACAACGCAACTGAAAGTATTCTATCCCATCGACATGACAACGTGATACAGGAAAACTACTCATTCAAAGCACAAGTACAGTACCATGCGTTACGTAAGTTGGATTATACCACTATGGTCGGTTTTGCAGCTAAATACGCCCGAAATATTTCCATGGGCGGCAGGGAGCAAGACTTTAACTCATTTGTAAAGACGGGTTATACAAGCATATCGGGTTGCAATTATGCATATATTGATTATATTAACATGTTGGCGACTGCTGACAGGATGGCAAAAAAAGTGTATTTGCGAGACCCAGAGAGAGGAACATCTAAATGTGTTCAGTTTGCAGAGGAAATACGCGCATTGTGTCCGGGTCCTGCGGGCATCGTGTTTGTGGTGTGCAAAGGCGAATTTGTGCAAATGTCTTGTGAGGGTCTTTCACTGAATAAATGCAGCTTCACCATGTTTGCAAAAATAATATGTGCAAATAAAGACTTAAGCGTGATAACGTTATCAAACCAATCTTCTGTAAGACTTTACAAGTTGTCCATTTAGTGACAAATTGACGTAAGGTTAATACCTTGTTGCTGACATCCACTTTCAATTCTTACTGAACGTAATGCAGGATTATGTGCTACGTTATTCATACATTTATTGAGCACAGTTGTGTACAAACATCGTTAAAGTTACTAATATTTTTGCATTTTGTTGTAATATAGTATTAAATTTTTATTTGGTAACATTGTAATACACTGTGGTATATAGCTGAAATGTAATGTATAAGAACACATGATTGTTAATATATATATAATTTGATAAATAAATATTTATAAGCTGTCAAATACCAGACCTAACATCTATTTTTTCGTTAAAGTAAACAAACTTGTACAAAATACAATGTTATTACCAGTACGTGTTAAAATATGTTTTCTCAATTGATGTATATGTTTATTATTTGCTTTATTGAGAGCGAGTCTACAAGAAATACTTGTCAAAAGGGTACGAATGATATGCCCTTCCCCGACATAGTTTGCAATTGAGTATTGCAAATGTACACGTAATATGCCATGGATTATGTTTGTTCTATCGCTTAAGAAGACCACTTGAATGCAGGTATGTTCCGCGAATAGCAATGTGTATAACTCAAAAGCTAAGAATGGATCGAGATCGAATAAGCACACTCCATTATCGTATCGTTTGCTTTTTACTATACTGAAATAATAACGATATACCTGAAGCCTCTAGCAACCTTCCGAATTAAATAAACATATTGCTAACTGTTCATTCACTTAGAATGACAAAAGTATATGATGGGTCATATTGACAGCTTACTTAAGGCCTAAATATTCATCATGAAGTACGTTCATTACCAACATACCTACTAAACTTTGAAATTAATATCAGAATAATGGTTGCATCTATTTGTACAAACATGCACGTATAGAGAAATACTGCTAAGTTTGACCTTGACTTTTAACTGGACAACCAAGTTTCCGAGAACACTTCGGCACAGGTTTAATAATGTTGAGGCAAATGTTATTAGTAAACATACAGTATCTGCTAGTCGATGTCAATTTGGCTAACATCAATAGTGAAAAAAGCTAAAGTTAGTAGTTTGGGTTCCTTAATATCTAGTTTTACTCTGGGAAACTTAACATAAAATTAACAAGGGCTTGACCTTTGACCTAGTGACCTCAAAATCAATAGGGGTCATCTGCGAGTCATGATCAATGTACCTATCAAGTTTCATGATCCTAGGCATAAGCTTTCTTGAGTTATCATCCGGAAACCATTTTACTATTTCGGGTCACCGTGACCTTGACCTTTGACCTTGTGACCTGAAAATCAATAGGAGTCATCTGCGAGTCATGGTCAATCTACCTATTAAGTTTCATGATCCTAGGCATAAGCGTTCTTGAGTTATTATCCGGAAACCATTTTACTATTTCGGGTCACCGTGACCTTGACCTTTGACCTAGTGACCTGAAAATCAATAGGGGTCATCTGCAAGTCAAGATCAATCTACCTATCAAGTTTCATGATCCTTCCTTAATTAGAACAATAATAAAAGATACTCTCGATGAAATAAAGGAAAAGTTTCTAGGAAGTATACTGAAAAAACTCGAAATATTGGAAGGTAGCCTTTTTGAAAATAAAAACGAAATAGATTCACTGAAAACAACAATTAAGGAACAAAGGGTTGAAATAGATGCCCTGAAAAAAACGCAATATGACCGAGATTGCAGCCACACATCCGAGCTAAACGAACTTGAACAATACGGCCGGAGGAATAGCATACGTATCACAGGCCTCTCCAACGATACAGACCAACAGGCATCAATGGCCGTGGCCGATGAAACGGTCTTAATGTTGAATCAAAAGCTTGGCACACATATCGAGATCAGGGATATCGACGTAGCTCATCGCCTTGGAAAATATGCCCAACATAAATGCAGGCCAGTCATTGTTAAATTCGTCAGGCGCCAAACGAAAATTGAAATCATGAAACGCGCCAAGCTTCTGAAAGGTACTGGTATTTACATCAATGAAGACCTGACTAAAATCAATGCAAAAGTTCTTGCTTCATTGCGTCTTAAAGAGCCGGAGTTGGTAGAGAAGGCCTGGTCCCGCGACGGGAAACTATTCGTTCGTTATCGGGGACAAGAGCGCAACGAACAAGTGACATTCGATAAATACAAACTCTGGATGGCAAAGTCATGGCCAACCAAAACCTACGCAACAAACAAAACAACGTACGCACGAAAAGTATCAAATGGCAGCGCCTCAAATCGTCAAACATAAATTAACAATAGAACAGTGACAAAACTCTGGTCCCGGAAATGGCAACCATCACCTTTGAAAATACCACCGTGTAGTTCCCCTTCGCAATTATGTTTTTGATATTGCATGTAACTATGTTATTGTTACCTAAATGTAATGTGCATGTAACTATGTTTCTATTACCTAAATGTAATTCGCAACACACGCACACTGCATGTAACTATGTTATTGTTACCTAAATGTAATGTGCATGTAACTGTGTTTCTATTACCTAAATGTAATTCGCAACACACACACACATTCATACACAGACTCAAGATAAATATTATGATTTATAAATATTTGTTTTTTATATGATTGAATAAGCCTAGGCAAAATCTACGAATAAACGTTGTGTAATGTTTTTTGGTAGTCTTTCGGAAAAATCAGCATTTAATATGAAACTGAACATTCACTACTGTTAAAGTGCTAAAAAGTAACATTTTCTTATTATGTACATAATTATTGTCTGTACGGTTATACTTGTATTTATGTTTTCGTGAACTATGAAAGATTTAAGGATATTTATCTATAGCTATAAAAAAATAACTTTTTCCTATTATGAAAGTCATGAAATTTCAGTTATGAAAAGATATAATGGTATTCATCTATATCTATAAAAAAATAAAAAAATTCTTATCATATACATAATTATTGTCTGCATTGTTTACTTGTATTTTTGTTTGCATGAACTGTGGCATATTTAAAAATATTAATCTATATCTATATTTATATATGTAGCGGGCGTTGCTTAGAATAGAAAATCGCACTCAACCACAGACACACAAACACACGCGCACGCACACACACGCATACGAACACGCACACACACGCATGCACGCTCGCGCACACGCACGCACGTACACACGCACACATACACACACGCGCACACACACGCACATACATTCACACACACGCGCATACACACACATGCACGAACCTGCGCACACACCCCCTTACACGTACATGCACAACACACGCACATTACATACTCGCGCAACATGCGCACACACACACGCACAAACACACGCGCGCCGAACCACCCCACTCAATTTTGTAGTTCTTACTGTTATATTACTACTATTATAAGTTACATACAATCTACGGAGCTTTATATAAACGTTTTATTTTGTGTATTTCCAGTGTATGGAAGTGCGCTTTTTTATGTCGCTCATGAGCTGTGAAAGGAGGATATGTATCTATTTCTATATTTATGTATATAGCATGCGGTGCGTAGAATATATGTGTTATAGAAAATACAGAAAATATGTGTTTTATATAATTTGTGTAATTTTCAGTATATTGTATTTGCTCTACAACTCCACATCACTTATGTTGTCAATTAAATTCTTTCCAAATAGGGCAACACATTTTTGTAATCATTTTTGTTAATAAAAATTAAAATATTTATTGAGAGTAAGACGCTCATAATTTTGTTATATGAGTAAAAACACATCTGGTGGTATCTCTAGTCCATTTTGTTTTCGGAACTAGATTAACTGCATACCAGATACAGTAAAAATGAAAATACTAGAGTTACATTTTACAGGTACAAAATGCTTAAAAAACGTTTGCTTATCAAACAAAAAACGTGGGAATGTCCGTCAGTCGATCTAAGTAGGTTTCGTTTTTCGTATATTTCAGATCGACAATGCGACGGACATACGAATGTTTTCGTGTATATGTCTTTGATCTTAGCACATATTGTGTAATGTTGATATTTGTTAAACGTTTCGTAGACAACAGTTTATTAAAACGTGTACTGATTGCATTAATTGTGTTTAACAATAAATGAAGATATACATATATAATCAATAGATGATTTTCAAATACAGTAGGTGCATAGGTTCTTTTTAACTGTCGTGAACCTCTAGACAAATAATAGCACAACATGTTTGTATAAGAATACATATTTTGTAATTGTAATAGTCATGTTATAGTCATTATTGTAACCTAAGCTTATCAATTATTACAACGTTTTTTTACGAGATACAGGTACACACAGTGCAAAATAATAAGACAGAACACATGCATGTATACACATATACACTCACATACACGCTTACAAACACACATGAACATACGCGCGCACTCAACCGCAGACAAACACACACATACACACACGCACCCGCACACACGCGTTTTACACAACCAGCACACGCACACATACACATACGCGAGCGCTCGTGCGCGCGCGCGCGCACACACACACACACACACACACACACACACACACACACACACACACACACACACACGAATACGTGCACGCACACACAAACCATACACAAACACGCGCGCATTCACACACATAACTGAACCGGCGCGCACACTCCTTTCCACGAACATGCACAACACAGGCGCATAACACACGCGCACACACACACAAACACACACCCACACGCACCGAACCACCCTCCACACACAATTTAGTAGTTTTTGCATTGGTATATTATTATTATTATAAGTTACCATACAATCTACGATGTTATATATATACTTTTATACTCAGACCACTATTTCAATTATTTTGTGCATTTCCAGTGTACGGAAGTGCGCTTATGTATGTCTCTATTAGAGACAAATCGTTTATTGTTGTTTTCTTCTCACTTTTGTGATTATTTCTGTTTGCTTCTTTTTTTTATGGACTATTCAGCTGTTTGTATCCATATTTTTTGTTTTCTTTTTTCGTTTGTATGTAATAATATCTTATGTCTTATACTAGAAACCAACTGGGCATTTTTTAAAATAGGGACCAACTGGACAAGCATACACAAATTATCATTTACATCACCCTCCACTTCTTTAAATAATTAAGATATGTACTTTAAATGTAAAAGGGCTAAATAATAAAGACAAACGCATAAAAATCTTCAAATGGTTAGACGAAAAAAAATATAGTATAATCCTATTACAAGAAAGTCACTTGACACATACTTTAACACAAACCTTAAAAGATGAATGGGACGGAGACATCTATCTTAGTGGTCAACATTCTAATAAACAAGGCGTGGCCTTTCTGATAAAAAATAATATTGGGATTACAGTCGATAATTTTAACGAAATAATAATTGGCAGACAAGCGAGTATAGATATCAAAATACACGAAACACAATTAACATTAATCAACGTTTACGGCCCTAACATAGATGATTCCACTTTTTACGAAACATTACAATCCTTTATAAATAATAATCAAGATAAAAACATTATAGTCGGTGGTGATTTCAATACTGTTCTTAACCCATTATTAGATAAAAAGAAGGGCAACCTTTATACTCATCCTAAAAATAGAAACATTTTAAATAACATAATTGAAAACTACAATATGATAGACATCTGGCGTACAATATATCCAAACGAAAGCAAATTCACCTGGCACTCAAACACAAAACCAACAATATTTTGTAGATTAGACTATTTTTTAATATCTGAGTCTCTTTGCAACATTATTGACACATGTAACATAAAACCAGGATTTATGACTGACCACTCTCTAGTTGAACTTAAACTGCACAATATACAACCTGAAAGAGGCCCTGGATACTTTAAAATTAACAACAGCATCTTATTAGATACACAATATCAAACACAAATAAAACAGGAAATATTAAATACAGTTCAAAATAATAAAGATGCAAACCCAAATACCTTATGGGAAGTAATTAAAGGAAATATACGTAACACAACAATTAGATACACATCATTTAAACAAAAAGAAACACACAAACTTTAAACTGAAACCATCAAAACCATTGAAACCCTTGAAAAACAATTGCATCAAACAAACACAAACGATACCACCGACATTGAAAATGAAATAACGTTAAAAAAACAAATATTAGATGAAATTTATCATAAACATCTCAATGGAATAATACTAAGAGCGCGTGCACAGCATGTTGAACACAATGAAAAAAATACAAAATACTTCGCAAACATTGAAAAACGTAGAAGTGAACAAAAAACTGTACACAAATTAGTAGTCGATGGCAAAGATATAACAAACAGAACTCAAATACTAGAAGAACAACGTTTATTTTTCGAAGCCCTCTATAAACGAAAAAATGTTGAAAATAACACCCTTTTTAAAAATACACATCACGCTTTAAATCAAGAAGAAAAACTATTGTGTGACGGATTACTAAATGAATATGAATGTGGATTAGCACTAAAAGAAATGCAAAATAACAAAAGTCCAGGATCTGATGGCATCACCATTGAGTTTTATAAAATATTTTGGATATTTTGGATTTTGAATGATATATCACTCATTCCAAAACCTGGAAAAAACTTAGAATCCTTATCGAACTGGCGCCCAATTAGTTTACTCAACAATGATTATAAAATTTCAACTAAAAGTATAGCAAACAGAATAAAAAAAATATTACCATCAATCATTTCAAAATCTCAATCTGGTTTCATAAAAGGACGTTACATTGGTGAAAACGTTCGTCTTATCCAAGAATGCATAAACTATTTCAACAATTCAAATGATCCTGGTCTAATATTCTTTGCAGATTTCGAAAAGGCATTCGATTCGCTTGATCATTCATTTATGTTCTCTTGCTTAGAAAAAATTAACTTTGGTGAAAGTCTCATTCAATGGGTCAAACTATTCTATACGGATATTAACAGTTTAATCATTAACAATGGCTTCTTTTCAAACAGTTTCAACATCGAACGAGGGGTTCGACAAGGATGTCCACTCTCATCATCGCTATTTATTATTTGCATCGAGTATCCATCACATCACATCCAATCAAATAAACACATAAAAGGCATATCACTAGAACCTGACGAAGAAATCAAACAGTCCCTATTTGCTGACGATGCAACTTATTTTTTAAACGACAATTACGATTCTTTCCATAACCTAATAGAATCGCTAACCCTGTACGGAATGACATCGGGTCTTAAACTAAACAAAAGTAAATGTACTGTGCTACGAGTAGGTAAATTAAAACAAAGTAATGTCCAATATAAAAAAAAATGAAATTCCATTGGACATCCGATGAAGCCACAACGTTAGAAATTACTTTCACAAATAATGAAAAAGATACAGTTCTTAAAAACATACTACCTAAATTACAAAATTTTAAAAACTGCTTAAAATCATGGCATCACCGTAAACTTACACTTATCGGAAAAAACACAGTATTGAAAACGTTTGCAATTCCTAAACTAATTTATGTATTAACAGTCCTCCCAAATCCACCAAATGATGTTATTAACGATATAAAATCAGCAATATTTAATTTCATATGGGACGGTAAGCCTGATAAAATAAAACGAACTCAGTTAATTCAATCTGTAGAAAATGGAGGTATCCAATTAACGAACATTGACTCATTCTTGAATGCAATCAAATGCAGCTGGGTTAAAAGATACCTAGATAGTACCAATACGAGTAAATGGAAATTATTCTACCAGAAAATCATAGAAAAATATGGTGACTCTTTACTCTTTGAATGTAACATCAACAATACTATCCTACATGAAATTGCAAACGAAAACATATTTCTGTCTGATGTTCTATCAGCATGGAGTGATGTCACTCATAATCTAGAAACCCAAAACAGCAGTAAAACTATTTTATGGAACAATAAAGACATAACTTCAAACAATAAGACGTTTTTCTATATAAGATTGGTTTGAACGAAGCATTAAATATGTCGACCAATTATATGACTACAGAATTAAGGATTTCTACTCTTTTGATAATATATGCTACATATACGGAATACCTTCAAATAATTTTCTGAAATACTACACACTAATCAAGAGCATACCCATACATATTAAATCTGAAATCAATACAAATAATACACCATGTACTCAAACAACATTTGTAGAAAACATACTTGGAAGAAAAAACAAAACAAATAAAATATTTTACACACTACAAATTAAAACCCCTACAGAAAACTCCAAAATCCAAAATAAATGGCAAGTCCTTTTTGGAAAAAATGAACTTAACTGGAAAGACATTTTTACCATGCCATATAAAGCAACTATTGAAAGCACACTGAGAAATTTTCAATATAAATACATCCATAGAATTATAGCTACAAATAAATATCTCTTTAAATGCAAATTATCTAACTCAAATATGTGTGACTTCTGCAGTGAAAATATTGAAACTATAGAACATCTTTTCTGGGAGTGCAAACACATCCAGCCTATTTGGAATCAATTAATATCTTTTCTTGAACAACATCAACTAAACGTTAAACTATCATTCTTAAATGTATGTTTCGGAATTTACTCATTGAAATCAATAGACTGTAATAATATTGTGAATTTTATGGTTATATTGATGAAATATTTTATCTTAACAAAAAACAAGTACCAAATTTTAATTGTTTTGTCCATAGTCTTAAACTAAAAATCCAGATTGAGAAAGAAATAGCCCTCAGAAATGACACATTACAAATCTTTGAACAAAAATGGAATCGGATTAAATTCTCATGATGTTTGTCCACTTATATACATTTCACTCTAATGTTAGTTTATCTCTCTAAAAGAGTTTTGTTTATTTTTATTATTATCTAACAAGACCATTGTGAATATACAACAAAACAAACAAGCCCAGTATGCTTTCTTCCGCCTTTATACAACTCATCATTTTTCTTTTCTCTCTAAAAAAATAAATACTATATTAGCATATCTTGTGTAACATGTCGGAACTTTATTGCTTTGTACAATCACTATGTTTTATGATCATATACATGTTTACATTGTATGTATGATATTGAATAATAAAAAAAAAAGTTTCATGATCCTAGGCATAAGCGTTCTTGAGTTATTATCCGGAAACCTTTTTACTATTTCGGATCACAATGACCTTGACCTTTGATCTAGTGACCTGAAAATCAATAGGGGTCATCTGCAAGTCATGATCAATTTACCTATCAAGTTGCATGATCCAAGGCATAAGCGTTCTTGAATTATCATCCGGAAACCATTTTACTATTTCGGATCACAATGACCTTGACCTTTGACCTAGTGACCTCAAAATCAATAGGGGTCATCTGCGAGTCATGTTCAATGTACCTATGAAGTTCCATGATCCTAGGCCTAAGCGTTCTTGAGTTATCATCCGGAAACCACCTGGTGGACGGACCAACCGACCGACAGACCGACCGACAGACCGACATGTGCAAAGCAATATACCCCCTCTTCTTCGAAGGGGGGCATAAATATTGAATATAATTGAGAAACAACTAAACGTGTGTTTTTGTTAGTTTTCCGTATGGAAAAGAAACATTCCGGCTTAAATTAGTGCCAAAAGAAGAGGATAAAAAAACACATCCGTATCTGCAAATGTAACATGTTTCTGACTAACATCCGTAAAAGGTGACAACATATCAAATGATACAGAGGAGGTCCCGTATATTTTCCCCGTTCTCTACTGTAACTACAAAAGGCTATTGGGAAGTCGAAGTAAGCTCACTGTGAATTGTGTTTTGGAAATCAGATTGTGAATGAAGGTGTATAAAATGAACGAATCGATAATATATGTTTATTGTACAAATAATTGAGAATCAGATGCAAATTAAAGGCGTTTGAAATGGAAGATAAACAATGTTAAGGCAAGAAAGAAAATTGGGATGGCTGTAATCATAATACCTATTTATTGATAAAATGTTGCATTGTATTGACTGTAAATTTTGATTAAAAAAACACATCTTCTACGAGTCATTATGTGTTTATAAATTGTATAATCTACACAAAGATCAGTATCTGTAATCAAACTTTGAATGACCAATTTCGTGTAAATCATGTTATTGTTTGTTCGATTCGCACAATAATTTGTCCGATACGTAGTAAAAAATTTAAGTTTCATCAGTTTCCATTATTTCTACAAAAGAGGAAATGAAAGCTGAATATATGCATTCCGTTCTGGTGTATATCTTATGTCGATAACAGTACAATTATATTTACAATACCTTAGCATGACTAGAAGTATTTGCCTCCATTATGATTATTGACGTTGAATGTTGTATTTACTTGATTTTTGTGTTCATCCATATAGAATTCACTTCAAGTTGTTATAACCTTAACGTAATGGTAGGTAAGTTATGTATTCATAATATAAATAAATGAACTGAGTATATAAGACTATACAGTTATATAATAATTAGACATATTTAAATAAGTTTGATTGTATGATCTCAAATATTGACACAGTGGCACCAATACAAATACAATTCCTACATCAGACTCGGACATAACCCAACCTTTTTCCGTAAATAAAGCATATGCATGGTGATAGTATGTGGCCGAAAATGTTTATTTACGGATACAAATATAAGATAATTGATAACTATACACACAAGAAACCGTCGGAGACGGGTGATGCTCCCCAAAGTTTTTTTGTCACAATATTGCACTATATATTTAGATAAAAGAAAACGTCTTGAAGGCACAGTAGTTGGGGGACAATGATTTTTTATAGAAACTTTCAAAGGGCCATAACTCTGTGAAAAATCATCTGACCAGAACCCGCTGATAATATGGACATCTCCTCTTGGTAGTGAAACTTCCCATAAAGTTTAATTGAATTCCGGTCATTAGTTGCTGAGAAATAGCCTGGACAAGAATTGCACCATATGTACAGTTTATGGAAAATTTCAAAAGGCTATAACTCTGTGAAAAATCATCCAACCAGAACCCGCTGATAATATGCACATCTCCTCTTGGTAGTGAAGCTTCCCATAAAGTTTAATTGAATTCCGGTCATTACACATGTAGTTGCTGAGAAATAGCCCGGACAAGAATTGCTCTATATGTATAGTTAATGGAAAATTTCAAAGAGCCATAACTCTGTGAAAAATCATCCGACCAGAACCAGATAATATGCACATCTCCTCTTGGTAGTGAAGCTTCCCATAAAGTTTCATTGAATTCCGGTCATTAGTTGCTGAGAAATAGCCCAGACAAAAATTGTGCACGGACGGACGGACGGACACACGGTAGGACGGACAGACGAAGCGGCAACTATATGCTCCCCCCAAAATAAATTTTGGGGGAGCATAATAAATAAAGTTGGTTAAATGGACTACTGAACATTTTAAGGTGGAGTATATTCATTGTGTATAACATTTATTGATAGTTTATATACAAATATATACACTACTTTCAAATACTTAACAAACAACTTGCCGTAGGCATGATCATATGGACCATTTAACAAAAGATCATCATCAAGTAAGCATTTCACACGTCCATTTGTAAGTAAATGCTATAAATGCCCGCCGAAAAATTTGTATTAAGTTAAACAAGACTATTGCCAAGCAATATATTTCCCCTACCGGCTCCACCATTTTCATATTTTTTATTTGTTGCCAAAGCAACCAGAATTTTTGACATAGGAACAAAATGTAATGAAGTGCATAATGTTCATATTGCCATTTATCCATTTTTCAAGTTTCATTAAAAAATATGAAGAACTTCTAAATTTTTCGCAGGATCCAGAAAAGTGTAACAGACAGACTCACAGACAGACGCACAGAGCGCAAACCATAAGTCCCGTCCGGTGAGACAGGTAGGGGACAAATTACCTGATTTAATTCAGATACAATAACATTAAATTTACATTGACTCTATAAATATATACGTGTAAACAAAACAAAACTTAAATTTTAAAATACAATTATATACTATTGGTTTCTATTCATTAGTTCATGGTATGTTTTATAAAAAAACTTTTTCATATCAGTATTTCAAAATACCATAATAATGTTTGTAATAATTATGTATGCATGAAATATTTATTTCACCTATGTAATAAATTATATTTATTTAGTATTACTGATAACAGCAATAACATTTAATGTAAGACATTTGTAATAAATGTTTTGCTATAGAACTTTTTGAAAAAATATGAAAAAAGAATGCTCAATAACATAAATTTACTGATGTACTTTTTATAACAAAATATATAATAGCACGTAGTTTATGAGAAAACAAAACGCTACTTTTTTGCACTTCAGTCAACACGTATTATATATTCTTACGGCTAAGAATGAGTTGGTGAATACCAAAACTGGTTTATGTATTGTAATACATAATTATTGTACATTGATGAATTTACATAAATACAAATCATTATATCAACAGTTATTTGCTCGTCATTAAGAGCAAGATTACACAGTTCATTATATACAAATACAAACAATCTGAGCCGTGCTCTGTGAAAAGGATGTTTAACTCTTTCAGTGCTGGAACCGCATTTTGAAGGCCTTTGCAAACAGTTTGGATCCAGATGAGACGCCACAGAACGTGGCGTCTTATCAGGATCCATACTGTTTGCTATTCTGATAGTATTCTTTAAAAAAAAAATCGAAAATACACTCAAATTCGAGTCAAACTGCTTAAAAGCGAGCATTTTGTATCTCGTTTAATCTATGAAACCAGACCACATCTAGCGTTGAAATTTGGATTTTGCTATACAGAACACTGATTTTAAATGGGTTCACTTTATTTTACAAAATATTTTATATGTGAACTTTTCATTGACTTTGACTATTTTAAGCATATAGCATTCAATTTTAAAAATATTTTAAGAAAAAATAATTTTAAACATTAATTATACGAAAAACTAATACAGTAAGTTTTACAACGCTATTTCAAAGTCTTTGGGCTATCAAAATAGTTCTAATTTTGGAAAGTCTGAAATGGCGATGTTTATTTTGTACTTATTCATTTTACAGTTAGCAGTTGGTATGCTATATAATAACACATAAGCTAAAATGTGTTAATCAATTTAAAATACTACTGTAGGAATTTTAAAACCCAAATAAAACCTTTGGTTATTTGGATTTTCCTGAACGAGGCATTTTGGGAGAAACTAGCTTTCAAAAAACTTGAACCTGGCTCATTTGTGTATATTTAACAATATAAAACGGCCCTTAATTGTGACAAATTTTTAACTAGATTAACCAAACTCTAGTTCTATCAGTTCATTGTAGTTTAAGAATATTGACTGGATGTAATCTCTCAAGCCATTCATTTGGAACTTGCTAACCATAAAACTTAAACCTGCTTTTCTATTGCAAATATACATTTTTAAGTGTAAAATGGTCAATAAATTTGTCAAAATTTCAAACAGGATTTACCAAAATTGGGGTCATTTTAAAGGCTCTATAAAGGTCACGATCCGTAATTATTTACCGATTTTAATTATTGTTTTTCATATTTTATTTATAAAGGTTATCAAAAAACAATATGTATATGCAATTGGACATTACCATACAAAAATAAGCAATGCAACTTGTTTTGAGCTCAAAATATAGTGTCCTCCAAGTCAATTGTGTTTACAAACAATCAGTTTATTTACATCGCTGTTTACTCGGAAAGTGAAAGTGAAAGTCACTCAGGTCACCAAAACTATGTCGTTGATTTTCAACGTTTTCCGGCATCACTCACAAAGTTGGTCACTTCTAAATGGTTAAAACGTTTGTAGTGATCTAATAAGTAACTTTCTGCTGGTAAAAAATTGTTTAAAACAGAATTAAAATTTAATTTTCTTTCGGCTATTTTTAGCATACGTAAACGCTTTGAGGCTACACATCACGTTAGTTGCAAAGATGTAAACATTTCTACCAATTATGAAACGGGTATATCTTCCATAAGTCTTGACAATGTTGCACTTAAGCTGTGTTATGAGCATTTTTTATGCACAGGAAACTGAAATTCGGTAAAAATTAGACAAGTTTATATGCATAACAATTTAATTTCTCACCTTTATAGAGCCTTTTAATACTGGGAATATGTGTTTTAAGTTAGAATGAAATAACTCGATCAGACCATTCCTAAGATACTGGCTTTCAAAAAACATTTTACACCTCTCAGACGCTGAATGATGCAAATGCCAGTGCCATTAGCTTGTATTTCATTAAAAAGTCTAGCAAAACACATAGTTGACAAAGCAATTTCAGTTAGTAATAGAAGTAATTTTGAAGCAGGAAGTTCGAATTAACTATTCATATTTTAGTAAAATAAATAAGGGAAGAAAGAGACCTCTGGGAAAAAGTTCAAAATAGCCATTATTGTAATAACGATGTTTGACATAGAAGTGTGCAACTGCACTTTATTTCAATATGTAAAAGATGACAGTTAAATACACAAATAACATTTAAGTTCAAGTACACAAACCACTGAGAAAAAGATGGTTAGTTCTCTAAACCCAAATGGCCCGTGGAAAACTGTTCAGTTTTTATTTATTGGCCTCGTTTAAATAAATCAAAGTAAAAAAAATAGGTCGATGTCAATGTCATAATCCGGTGATAAGGTTATGTTATGTGGGTGTGTTGAGAGGTTTGATAGATAACATTCATGCAAGTATCGAAACTTTGTGACAAGATGTGTTGATGGTAGACAAAACACGTCATTTGAAATTTACCAAGACGTTGAACTTTTTGAATAAGTTTTAGTAAAAACGCAGGACATTGTTAATGTCAAACTAAGGTCGTTTTGGTCATGCTGTTATATTCAAAGACATCAACTGTGCAAGATTCAAACCTTTTTTAGAAAAATGAAAGATGTTAAACGAAACATGTGATTTTGCGTTAATCTCGTACGGACAGACGCAAGAAAAGTTGAAGAAATCACTATTTGTATATGCCTTCATGGGGTCGTTAGCATAATAAATTTAGAGTAACTAAATCTGTGCAACATCTTAGTGACCAAAATACAGAAAATTGCATTGAAATAATAGCATGTGAGGTTTCTTGAGTAAAGCACGTAAATACACTAGTGTTTACAAAGATAATATCTCAACCTCACCAAGTGCATTCACAAACACAACTGAACATATTGAATACAAACAAAATAGTTGTCACAGTAACAAACGTAGTTTTATTAAACAACAACTGAAGCTTTTTAAGCATGCATAGAATTATTTTTGGAAGACAAGGTCTTTGGAATAACAAAAGCAGCTTTAAACTCTAGCAGGCTAATTCAAAACATGAAGCAATCTGAGATTTTGTGTTAGGTTTTTAAATGCAGTAAACATACAACAGCCACGGGGCTATATGAGCCGACCCACTAGGATTCCCATGGAGATGAACAATATGAATATGGAACATGAAGCAATCTGAGATTTTCAACATGTTTTTAAATGCACTAAATATACAAAAACCACGACCCTACATGAGCCGACCCACTAGAGTTCCCATCGAGATGAACAATATGCAAAGGAATATTTCCTCTTTGTAGCAGATCTCGTTAATTTTGAGTTCCTTACGCTTGGCGAATCTGTACAGCTCCCAGAGGGCAATGATGACATGTAGACAGTCCGGAATCATCAGTCCTGGAGAATGAAACTAACTTAGTGAAACATAACAACCACATTTTGATTCTTAATTATGTAAGCTAATGGGCAGAAATTTAATTTCGTTTAAATTGTAATAGAGTTGTTCCCTTTATCCCATCAAATCCATAAGCAACCACAAGAGAAATCTCAGATTAAGTGAACTATATATAACATTTTATTAAACATATCAAGTAGTAATTGAATCAAGGAGTGGAGACTGTCGTTCTAATAAGTATTTGAAACTCATTTATACTCCCCCATTAAAAACTTCTACAAAGCGGGTTCTTTATTTATGGTAATCATGCATGATGTTAGCTTTCAAAAGTGCGATTTGTTCTAAAGTTATTAAGCATAATCTTCTGTTACAAGCAACCCACCCACCCCAATCAGACAGGAACATACAGAACCCATCAACTTCGCTGTGCTTATTACCAAAGCCAAAGGGGTAAAACCTCTGACCTCTGTTCGAAACGCTAGCCATTTGTTTATGATGGTCAACTATGGTTAATGTTCTTACACATCTAGATTTTATAATTCTCTGTGAATGTAACCTCTCATATATTCGCACAAAGTATTCGCTAGTAATTAAGAATTAAGTTATTACAGAAAAGTTTTATTACGTACAAAATGAGAGTTAGTCTCCAAAATTTAACCATGGTTAAAGTTATCCCACGGTGAAGATTTTGAACACATGGGTCTGTCCTTAAACTCACCAATATTTCTGGCCTTGTAGAAGTTTCTGCCCTGTCCGTAAATGACATCAGCAATGAACTGGTCCATGCCCCCAACAAGGATGTGCATGACGTTAATACTGGTTATGGCAAGGGTCTTCCAAGAGATAATCTCGTTACGGATGTCAGAGAGGTTGAGAACGAGACAAGTGGTGATCATCTCTGTGATGGTGAACCAGAGGTGGTGCTTGAAGTAAGTGTAGAAGTCCTCATTGTAGAAGCTGAAGTAGCTCCACCAAGATTAGTAGTGTGGGTAGCTGGAGTACACAGACCATGTGACATTCTTTAAATACATGAGTAGTAATGCCGATAACTGAAGTACACAAACCATGTGACATTCTTTAAATGCATAAGTAGTAATACGGGTAACTGGAGTGCACAGACCATGTGACATCGTTTAAATTCACTAGTAGTAGTGTGAATAGCTGCAGTGCACAGACCATGTGACATTGTTTAAATACACTAGTAGTAGTGTGGGTAGCTGGTGTACACAGACCATATATCATTGTTCAAATACATGAGTAGTAATGCCGAAAGCTGGAGAACACAAACCATGTGACGTTGCTTAAATACATGAGTAGTAATGCCGATAGCTGAAGTACCCAGACCATGTGACATTGTTTAAATACACTAGTAGAAATGCGGGTAGCTAAAGTACACAGACCATGAGGCATTGTTAAAATACACTAGTAGAAATGCGGATAGCTGAAGTACACAGACCATGTGACATTGTTAAAATACACGATTAGTAGAGTTGGTAGCTGGAGAACACAGACCACGTTGGTTAGCCAGCGTATATATCCGTGAGCCAGCCGACCAAACAGTTATATTTCTAACCATATTTTTTTGACGTTGCAAACGTGTTCACCTCTTATCAAGTATTACTAATGTTTTAAAGAATGAAGTGTATTTTTATGAAAAGACGTGGTGTTAACAAGGCAGTGATCAAACACAATTTTATTCGGAACAGTTATATCAAGTACATGAAAAAAGTAGATTTCGAAAACTAGTAGGCATACACACGGATCACAGAGACAATAAAACACATCCCTCTCTGAAATTAACATTCTCTACTAATAATTGCATAAATTAAGTCAGTTATTCGTCATAGAAAGCTTAATAGCGCGATATAAACATCAATATATTTATATGATAAACAAAAACATAACATTACATGAAACTTTCCGCCACGAACATGATGGAAGAACACGTATTGGCTTCAAAACAATTACCACGAATATTTACTGTTTTAGATTTTCTAATTAAACAATAAGTCACTTATTATCCGAAATAACCATAAAGTTATCAGTGTTGCAGTGGCGTCCGGTTTAGATTTATATGTCATTGATATCGCATATGATGTCATAATATGCATTAAAGTAAATACCATTGATGGGCTTCCATTATTTTCGGAATTTCAGATTTAAGAATGAAAGTTGCTGCCATGGGTCAGTGAGTTTCCTATCAAGGTTTACCGTCGTTGATTGAGCTTCAATATTCTACGTTTAACGCTTTTAAGGCGGTGTCTGGGTACAGTAATTTTCGATTATGAGTTTGACGCCGTTGATTAATGAACAGTAGTTTTGAACGTTAAGGATGATTCGTCGTTCCTGTAGGTACATTTGTTTATAGTTTTGGTTTTGATGTCGTTTCTAGAGAAACGATCATGTTTAATGATGGGTTTGAACGTGTTTTGGGAGTACACGCGTTTCCGATTAAATATTTGTCTGTGGCCACACAATTTGCAGATATTGTGTTTAATGTTGTTGCTGTTGGTAAAGTTCTTCGTGATTTAAGGAGATATTTCGAAATTGCCGATAAAGGATTTTGCGTCGTTGACGGTTGTGCCGTAGTTTCCGGTAAAGTGGTTGGCATAGTCGTCGATAGGGAGGCAGTAGTTTTCGTTTACGATGTTGACGTCGCTGTTGGAAGGGTGGCAGTAGTTTCCGGTTTAAATGTTGACGTCGCTGTTTAAAGGGTGGCAGTAGTTTTCGGTTTAGATGTTGACGTCGCTGTTGAAAGGGTGGCAGTAGTTTCCGGTTAAGATGTTGACGCCGGTGACGTTGACGTCGGTGACGTTGTTGACGGTGCAGTCGTCAGTGTGTTTATGTCTGCTTTCTTTTCATCGAATGTGGAACTACACAGCAGTTCCCCTGGACTATCATCTTTCACAATCCGAGTATATTCTTTGCACCTGCAATGCACAAATACTAAATGGATAACACAACGTATTTTTCCCACACACCTGGTTAACTTTTAAAAGTTAATAAATGTTAGTTCGATTTGTTTTCTCGCGTTATCTGGATATGTATTAAATGTCCAATTGTCATTTTCCCCGATAAATGGGTCTCAATGCACGCTCGCGTTAATTTTTGGTCCAATTTATAAGTCTGAACCTGAGTTCAGATTTGATCTTTCTCAAATGCATAAGGATTGCGTTATTACATATGCGGTGCACACGTTCAAATATTAATATAACTAGCTTTAACAGATCAGTTTGTTCGGAAATCTTATTTCGCACAAACATATGGAGTATACATTATCGTTTTGGGTGCGCTCTTTTGAAACATGGCTTAATGCCCGTGCTTGGCTTAGCTTGTGCAGTCCTCACTGGCTTATCAAACACACCATTCTCGCTTTAATGGAACATTTTATTAAAAGGATATGTGTTCAAGACTTTACTCCAATCTTGGCTGAACGTTTCGACACACATTAGAATATGCTTTATTTTGATGAATATAAATGGCCTTTGAAACTTGAGCCTGTAGATCACAGAAGAGTATATATTCAGTGCATATAAAAATAGATGAGATCGCGAACTTAACAGAGCATACAAATAATTATATTTTCTTGTTTGAACAAAAACATGTTCATATTCTCTTTTGAACATTAATATCGTATGTGAAAACGATTCTTTGTAAAAGAATACGTCAATATAAATTAGACGTATCGTAACGCACCATCCCAGACGACACACGGGCACTGTCGACGCCATGGGGCCACAGTCATACTTGTCGTCATAGAATGGGACCTTCTCGTATCTGAATAGCGGTCGGCCGGATGGGAAGCATCGACGGATATGGTCATTGCTGCAATCGCCATTGTGAATGAGACCGAGATGGTCCGAGTCTTTTGTGCAGTTGACATACCACCTGGATGTAAGCTGGGAACAATCTGCAATGAATTGTGTTCACTCCGTATTATAATGCTTGAACATGATATTTAAGTACAAGATGTTAGACGGGATTGTCTTGTTCCTGACTTTTTACGTTTTATCTTAAACGTTATTCTTTTGAAATCTTGCAGTCAACATTTTACAGTTTTAATACAATCCTATTAAAAGAACGAGGTGTTACTAAATTTCTTTATGCTTGTTATATGATATACCCATGGAATTGTTAAAGCGGTCGTATGTTCTAATCAATACATACTCGCATGTGTATAATATACATACTTACATATAAATGATACATCTGACGAAATTAGCATAACATGATTTATAACTTAACACACAATCTTGTTTGTGAACGCAGTGAGAATATGGTGTTTTAATGGCTCGTTGAAAGTGACAGTGCTCTTACTCTCATATCGCTCGCATGTCGGCAGTTGCAGGTACCCAGTGTGCGTGTATTGAGTGGTGGTGTCTCTAAACCTACACCCTAATGTAGCGTGGGTTGTAACCTCCGCTTCAGTAAAGGTTGTGTTACACACTGTCCTTGTGCCATTGATTGCATTATGTGTGTTTGAGCACGTCATTTTGTCTGGTAAAAAAGGAAAACAATGACTGCATTATATTGCCAAAACATGTTATGTCGAGCGCATTGTCAAGAATTGTTGAATTCCTTTAAACATGTTATTGTCTGTCAAGTACTGTGTGTCAATCTGAGACGCTTAAAACATTTACCGATGGTAAGGGCTATTTAATGCTACGCCCGTAAGTTCAAACCAGGACTTGACACGGAACATATATATTTCAGACAAAGGCATCTAAATGCATACTGTTCTTCAGACTGGGAATCATGGCAAGTGAACAATTCTTGAAACGAAGATGCATTTGCAAATAATTTGAAATACTCTTTTTTATTTGGTACGCTTAGTTATCTTTTTTCAACGAAAAATATATTATTTTAACTACAAACACAGTTTAATGCAACATTCTGAAAGTGTTCCGTCAAGGAGTTTAGTTTTATCTGTAATTTGAGCTAGGGACGATGGTGTTGCGCGCGACGCATCAACGCCACATTGTGATTATTATTATTTTTATTGGAGAGACGTTAAAATTGCCCTCAATAAGATGCAGATTCAATCCGGATGAATTGGACTTTTAGCGTTAAGTTTGGGGCATGAATCTTTCGCACGAACACCATGTGATCATCGTTATAACGTGTCCAAGTCTGGGTAAAGAATGATTAATTTAAAGTCCGGTTAAGCAATATACATGTATTGACTATATTAGACATTGAGACCTCTAAGTCTGACCTTGATCCTAGCGCTTTGGAGACAGGAATTTCGTTCTCTCAACGTAGAAATTATTTTTAATACGCAGTGTCTTTTGAAGAACACACTCACTTTTATTTGATTTAAGTGGCAATAAAACAACATGATAGTGTATCACAACAAACAACAGCAGAAACATAACACGTTACGAATCAAACAAAGCACATGTGACTGAAAATTTCGTCTCCGCCATCGAATGGTCAGTGGTAAGTATAAGTTGGTTTAACATTTTACACGCACCGAACCTCAAGCATAGCACACACTATATCATATGTAAATGTTACATTTATTGTCTTATTGCACTTACGATTGAAACTTTTTTCCCCGCCGTAGACAGAGGCAAATACGTCTACTTGGTAATTGCCACAGTCTCCTTCGAGGGCACATGTAAAATCGAACTTGGTTCTCTCGCCGGTGCAGTTAAAGTATGTCACCGGATTAACCATCGTCTGAACAGTTCGGGTACTTATGATGCTTTCTTGAGCCAAATATAGACACAAATTTAAAATAAACTAATACTCCGCTTGTCCGTTTTGGTAATAAACTATTGTGTTCCCTTTCGGTAACATACTACGGTGTTCCGTTTTTGTAAAATACTCCGGTGTTTATTTTGGTATTACATTTAGATGTTCCGTTTTGATTATAACACACGGTTTACCTTTTTGAAATATTGTATGCCGTTCCTTTTTGATAAAAAATAAATTGTTTCGTTTTGGTAACATACTGAGATGTTAATATTTAATAACATTATGAATGTCCCAAAACTGGAATGGTTTACTGAATGGTGAATAAGTATCAGTAGATGTTAACGAAATTACGAACTTACCTTTAATACGGATGATAACATTATCCTGATGGACGAGTGTGCCATTATTTTTGAAGTACAGTGTGTAATTGCCCTGGCTACTGCACGTCATGTTAGGTCCGGACACCACGTACAACGTACGAATGTATCCATTATAACTGAAGGTGAACTCCACTTTCACCTTTTCGCCCTTAAAATACAAATTCTATCAATGTCGATCATAAAAGAACTTGAGTCTTTACAAAGTCAGTATACAAGTACTTATGGTAGCGAATATTCAGTTGAATTGGATTGTTTGCGGTAAGCGTGTATACGGGAAAATTGTTCGACAAAAGAATAAGGCAACAATATGTATTTATTATTTATGATTAAATGTCAATTTAGTGTATAATCGTATCATAGTTTTGAGGATAACAATTTAGAAAATATTGTTAACGTTTCAGTTGTGTCAATTTAAGAGTTAAATATTAATGAGAGAGAAGAAAATCTCTAAATCGAATCATAGACGATTCTCAGAGATGTTATATTGTGTGTCAGTGTTAACAATGGTTGTTTTGAGTCTAAGGAGAGCCTAAATTGATATTTAATTTAACTAACATCACCTTCTTTAGTAGATACGATTCAATATATAATATTGTTTAACTGTATTGTTTTGAACAATTAACATTTATCAGCTCTCTTCAGATAAGGGCATATATATTCCCTTCTGCTTGTGATAGAAGCTCGGGGTTTCGTCTATTGATTTTGTTACCAACAACATAATCCTTAATTTGTGGTAGAGAACAGTAACATGAAAGACTGATAAATGTGTTCCCATGATAAACAGCGATATATGTTAAGTTAAGACTTAGGTCAGATGTGTATTACACACCATGGATATGCATTGATTTTCTGTCTATGTCCAATGATTTAATTGATGAATACACACTCTTATTAGTTCGATATATCAAAACTGAGGATAAGCTGTCGATTTTCTAAAAACTGGCTTACAACTTATCGTCAGAATTCTTAATTTATGATAATTGATACAAAGTCACGAACTTTAGTCTCAATAAGATATTGCAAAGAAAGCATTAAGATATGTAAGAACATGTCAGTCTTTTATTCCTAAGAATTATTGAATATGTTCTTTAAATAATTGCTACTTTGCCACTGTCGTGCGATCGATCTGCAATTGGGCCATGATTGATTCCACGTGACCTTTGGTGTTATATTACTGTGAGATGTCAAGCTTAGACACGATGTTGTGCGTGTACGGACGTTATGACACGATGCTTTCGTTAGGTTGCAATCTGTCAATGATTAGACGATAACAGGTATCACAATCTAACGCAGTCTGCTATCCAGTTCAGATACGATTGCAGATGGGAGTGTAACGTATTAGTCTATGATTGGGTCCTGATTTAAAACCATCGTCACGATAGGTTTCACCGAATTAATACCTTCATGTACAGGGTGATACTATAAACGATACCCACGATATCTTTCACGATTGAATCGATTGTATTCAAGATGTGAGGCAAACGAAACCCATATGACAAAAATACAGCCCGATTGACTATCGACTTCATTTATTCTAAAGATTAGGTCTTAACAGCACATGATTAATTGTTTTCTTGCAGAAGATCGACTGCGATGAAACGCTTTGAACGTTCGATTTGGTAAGTTTTGTCGTACTTTGTCACCATAACTACGATATTTTACAATTACCTCTATGAATAAGTTATCGCAGTTGATTGTGTTTATCGTATTGAAGCGCTAAAAATATTCTACGATTAACATTAAGATTTACCTCCAGATCGGATAAAACACAATACGATCTAATAAGATCACCACGAGGAGTTCACGATTAACACCACAACCTCAATTGTGTCGCAAATCGTACTAATGTACACGCAGCATTAAGTCGATACGAAATCGTGGACAGGTCCGGTGAATACGGGGATTGTCAAGGGCTTCTAAGACGTTACCTTTGGATCTGTTAGCTCTATCATGGTGACGTCCTTGATATCCTTCCGTAGTGCATGACTCGTATCAATTGTGCAAGTGAAATTCAGGGTCTTCCCCAGGCGGATAGAACTTGGTGGACATTCGTCTGAAACAGGAAACGTTCTTGTTGTAGAAGCATTGATTCGAATCCTTTTGGAGTAAGAGTATTTGTACGAGTGGCTTTCGCTGTCGGTGCTTTGATTTATAAAGGGCGTTCAGGAGTAAAAAGATAACTATAAATAATAACAATCAGTCAAAATACTGGAATATTGTTACAGGCTTTATACCAGAAATATAACAACAATTAAAACGTATTTATGGGTTCTTTCAGTGCAAATTGTTGCGATTTGAGATGCTCGAGTTTTTGTACCATATGATGTTTATTTTTTTCTGAAAAGGCAGTGTTTTTTTCTTGAAAACTCACAGTGCTCCTTAAATTCATGAAGTAAACGCATTTATTTGATTAAACTTACCAAAACTCATAATACTCCGCACAGAAAAATGGTGAATTTACGTAAATACAGCTCCATGGTGAATGGGGCTCAAGAACAAAATGTGTGTACACATATTATTGCAAATGTTAGTTTTGGTGTTAGTTGATGATTTTATACTTTGTTCAATGTTCCTGCTCGTGTCTGCTTTGAGATTGGACTGAATACCATCATGCCTTTTGATTCATTGTTTGTTTTAACATTTTTCAGATAAAAGCGTTCACTGTTCCTTACGTTTCGGTTTCCCCCCACCAATCATGCTAGATTTTAAAGTTGTGTTCAGACCATTCAAAACAATACCTACAACACTTATGAAAGATAGCAATTACACAACTGGCAAAACAATCAGTAAGAAATAATGAGTCAATTTCTGAGAAAACTGGGCATAATGCATGTGCGTAAAGTGTCATCCCAGATTAGCCTATGCAGTCCGCACAGGTTAATCAGGGACGACACTTTCCGCCTAAATTTAATGTTTGCTATGAAGAGACTTCATTTAAACGAAAAGTGTCATAAAAACGAAAAGTCTCGTCCCTGATTAGCCTGTGCGGATTGCACAGGATAATCTGGGACGACATGTTACGCACATGCATTATGCCCAGTTTTCTCAGAACGCGACTCTAATTTATTCGAGTCTAGTGCTCTTGCAATAAAACATCTCCATCTGTATTCTGTGCATTAAAGTAGAACTCAAATTCACCGAAGGCCAAGTTGTTGCTATGAGGAATCGCATCATTATAGTTACCAATACTCAGTGAACTAATCTGTGATACACCGTACAAGAGCTAACGACAAAACGCAATGCCCAGATCTTGAGGAAATCTAATGATTTTGATCGAAATCTAAAAATTTATTAATGGAAATTAAAATAACTGTGCATGGAATGTATACAAATTTAAATAATTGGCTCTCTCCCCCATTTTACGATACAAGTTTAGACTTCTAAAAATAATTAAAATTAGTGAGAACCGGCATGCTTCCCGTGAGCATCTGTCTTTTTAAAGTTATGTCTGCACAATTTATTAACATCATTGAAGATATTCTGTACAGGTATAATTAAAAAATTTAGTTTTTGTTAATTCCATTTGACGAAAAAAAAAAAGTTGATAAATATAAAATTAATATCTTTCTTTTTTGGTAAATCTGCCAAAGTTAACAAAAAAACCCGGTGTCAAGCGTGACCCAGTAATAAAACAATACACATTAAATCACACCTGAAAATATTTTTAAAAGATGTGTTGAAAAAGCACGTACCGTACCCGACAGGGTCAGGAACAACTGAGCCTAACCCGCCTGAAACATTCACATATCAGTTTCGATCACCGGTGACATTCTAACAGTGGTATTAAAACAATACAATAAACATGTTAAAAATAAATACAAATACAAAAAACAAAATCCGTTTTATAATTGAGCAATTTTTATATAAATTATCAAAAGATACATGTTATATCTTCTTGAGTTTGGATTTATACTAGTATAATGGTAAATTTCGCTTCAAACAAGCCATCGTAAACGAAAAAAAAACATTACTCAGTAAATCTTTTTCACAGAATGAACTGCAAAACACCAATGCGATGTAAAAAGTGGGTATAATTAAGCTATTCTATAAATAAATACAATCACATGTTTAATTTTGCGTATTTACAGTAGTTCGTTGCCAAATTTAATGGAACGCCAATGCTGCCTTCTAATGGCACTGGTCTTTATGTTCTGTGCATTTACTTAGTTGTTTTGTGTAAACTTCATTTTGTCCAGTAGAAGCATCATTTTGTTCTGTACATTTTTCATTTTGCTATGTGCATTTGCATTATCGTTTTTGTACTAGCGACATTTTGTTAGGTGCATACATCATTTCGTTCTGTGCATTCGTCATTATATTGTGTGCATTTACCAACCCGTTTTGTACTAACTGCATTTTGTTAGGTGCATACATCATTTCGTTCTGTGCATTTGTCATTATTTTGTGTGCATTAACTAACTCGTTCTGTATTAACGACATTTCATTTAGTGCATACATCATAACGTTGTGTGCATTTGTCATTATGCTGTGTGCATTTGTCATTATGTTGTGTGCATTTGTCATTATGCTGTGTGCATTTGTCATTATGTTGTGTGCATTTGTCATTATGTTGTGTGCATTTGTCATTATGTTGTTTGCGTTTGTCACTATGTTGTTTGCATTTGTCATTATGTTGTGTGCATTTTTAATTATGTTGTGTGCATTTGTCATTATGTTGTGTGCATTTGTCATTATGTTATGTGCATTAGGGAACTTGTTCTGTACTAACAACAGTTCGTTCTGTGAATTTGTCATTTTGTTATGTGCATTTACTAATTCGTTCTGTACAAACAACATTATGTTTTGTGCATACATCATTTCGTTATGTGCCAACATCGTTATCATGTTCGGATACATTACACTGGGCAATAAAAGAGATAACACCGGTGCGAAAAAAATGGCGGAAAATGTAACCACGTTGAGTATACTAAATAATCATTTCATGTAGGGCTGTACTCTCTAAAAAATATATTATAACATTGCACTGACAAAGGTTACATTTCATTAAGAAAGGACCGAAAAAAACAGTCGATTTTTATTCGTGTCAAGTTCTTTCTTGGTTTGCAAATATGAAACAACTTTTTTTATTTTATCAATTTACCAATCTGTTGGATCCCCAATGGTCTCCACTCCGATTCTACTAAATTCAAGATCAGACATTTCTTTAATTATCTTGAAATCAATCTTTTCGCTTATAAATCTCGGTAAAATGGCGCTAAGCCCAACAGCTGCGAGAGCGCCTTCCAACGTGGTTACTTTTTCCGCCATTTGTTTATCACCGGTGTTATCTCTTGTATTGCCCAGTGTAATGTATCCGAATATAATAACGACGTTGGCACAGAATGAGATGATGTATACACAAAACATAATTTCGTTAGTACAGAACGAATTAGTAAATGCACATAACATAATGAAAATGCACAAACGGAAAAAATTAAGCACATAACATAATATCGTTTATACAGAACGAATTAGTCAATGCACGTAACACAATGACAAAATCACAGAACGAACTGTCGTTAGTACAGAACAAGTTACTAAATGCACATAACATAATGACAAATGCAAATAACATAATGACAAATGCACACAACATAACGACAAATGCACACAACATAATGAAAAATGCACAAAACATAATGAAAAATGCACACAACATAATGAAAAATGCACATAACATAATGACAAATGCACACAACATAATGACAAATGCACGCAACATAATGACAAATGCACACAATATAATCACAATGCACACAATATAATGACAAATGCACACAACATACTGACAGATGCTCACACCGTAATGACAAATGCACAAAACACAATGACAAATGCACACAACATAATGACAAATGCACACAACATAATGACAAATGCACAGAACGCAATGATATATGCACTAAATGAAATGTCGTTAATACAGAACGAGTTACATGTAGTAAATGCACACAACTTAATTACAAATGCACAGAACGAAATGATGGATGCACCTAACAAAATGTCGTTAGTACAAAACGGATTGGTTAATGCACACAACATAATGACGAATGCACAGAACGAAATGATGTATGCACCTAGCAAAATGTCGTTAGTACAAAATGATATTGCAAATGCTCATAGCATAATGAAAAAGTACAGAGCAAAATGATGTTTCTGCAGGATAAAATGTAGTTTACACAAAACAACTTAGTAAATGCACAGAACATAAAGACCGGTGCCTTCAGAAGACAGCATTGGCTTTCAAATTTAGTTTTAGAATTCGAACTTGTGTACGTGGTCTGAAAACACTAAGAGACTTACCTGAAGAGCCTCTTTTAAATACTATTGAAACGGCCGCTATGCCAGCAACAAGCATCATACAGACCACCCAAAACGTGAGACATTTTAACGGCATACATCTCTGAAATGGATTATAGTAGTTGTATAACTCCATACATTTACCTTCAACACACCGCGCACGAGTTAACGTCCATAATGGTTATAATTATCCAATAATAACCCAAATTTTCTAGACTTTACAACAAAAAAATAATGCATCGGTTACAACGCTGAGCCATTTTATCAATCAATGATTGTTGCATGCAAATAATGACGACCAATATGGCAGATGATTCGTCTGCCTGTTACAACAATTTTTTTTTAAACGGTCATCTATATCCTACAGACATTCAACATGTACTAGACTTTAGAAAAACAAAGCTGACATATTGCCTATTGGTTATTGTATTATCAATTTAAATATTTGTATACTCAATGAGGTACTTTTGTTCTTTATTTATGTTTTTTCAAGCATTAGTAGTTGACTGCAGCTTTACATATCCGACATATCCAATATCGTTCCCTTTAATTATTTCCTCTAATTTCCATCGGTTAATGTATGAAGGCTAATTCTAAGATTTCTAATTACAACCTATTCAAAGTTTGAAAACTTTCATGAATGTCACACGTATAGATAGCATAACCTGTATAAGACCAATTTGAGGCGTACCTGTTTCTCTGGGTTTGTAGATTCTGTTCTTCGGTTATCGGTCCATGTTGATTGCAATACCACGTCACCATGTTGAGGAGTGGCCTAATAATTAGGTTTTACAGAAAAAATAACACTGGCTTAGTAAGACGTCTAAATAAATTATAGAGAACATTATTGACATTCTTGACCATTTTTGTATTCATTTATTAATTATTCATATGAATTGAGAGCCAGAATGCTCTATCAATATTAGTTTAAAAAGGATGAAATCATAAGGTTGCTTTTAATGACTTTTGTTATTTACCTCTTCTGCACTTCGTATCATTTCTTGCCGCATTGTTTGATTCTGAAGCAGTAATTCTTAAAATATTTATTATATTTTTTATGAAAATAAAATAATGAATAATAAATTTAGTTTTATTATTTTTAAGACTCCTAAAAGTAGAGGAATTATAATCATTAATAGAACAGATACAAAGACCAAAAATATCTGACAATTCGCAAATATATATATTCATAATTTAGAAAAGTGAATCTTATTAGGGTAACGTGCAAATTTCGATTTCAAATTGTAATTTAAAATAATAAATTTCCATTTTCGAGTTAGTTACAACACATAATATTATCTTAGGATTTGCGTACACAAGATTGAACGAACGTAATATGGATACATTATTATTGAAAATAAAAACGACATTAAAGTTCGTACAACAAATTTTATCAACAGAGTGATGTATAAGAAATGAGATTGAATACAGCGCAATTAAAATATGTCGTACCAGTTGATTGCCAAAATTGTTGGGATCTATATTTCTCCCACCGACCAAACGAGCTGATTTTGACGCCACCTGCATAACGTATATATAAAAATACAAACTTTACGTAAAGTTGACCGCAGTTTTTCCTTGCAACGTTTAAATTACCAATACTAAGTTTCGTATCAAGTAAGGATAATATATAACAAACACAGACAAATCCTCACAGTTTTCTGATACACGTGTGTATATTTTGCCTTGGGTTGTGTGTTAAACAATAAGCACCCCAATCACCATTACTTTTTATATTGGTTTTAAATGAAAATAAATATTGTATTAATGTTTAAAATACGTCTTAGAAAGTTTAACGCGGCTTAGCAAGCCTCGACGTGTAAACTTTTCTTTCAACTCTTCGTCAGAATTCAATTATACAATGATACAATCATGGCTTTCTCTATAAACACATGTGCTATCAGACAAAGGGCATCAGCACTAAAAAACGCTTCCGTCCACAAAAGAGATTTACGCATTTACGAATGTAACCAATCGTATGAAAACGCATTTTTTATATAAATAAATGAGGATTGTATACTTCTTGTAATGCTACACTTACGCAGGTAATTAAATTTATAAAATGTATATAGTTTTTAATAATAAAATAATTTGTAAAGGCCAAGAATCATTTAAAGGGGCCTTTTCACAGATTTTGGCATTTTTTTAACTTATTCATTAAATGCTTTATATTGATAAATGTAAACATTGGATCGTAAAAGCTCCAGAAAAAAATCAAGAAAAAAAATAAAAAAAGGAAAAGAATATTGCCCGGAGCAGGTTTCGAACCAGTGACCCCTGGAGTCCTGCCAGAGTCCTGAAGTAAAAACGCTTTAGCCTACTGAGCTATTCCGCCGAGAACACATTCTTGGCGTATTTTATACCTTATATAAGCAATCTTCGTAGTTTCACAAAATTTAACGACAAAAACAGAATTCTCCAAATTATTCAATCGTTTCGCGTTGCTACGCTTTATAATTTTTAGGTTTTAAAATCGTCAAAAGATGCATATAATGGCTATATTAGAGCATGGTTAATGTTCAGTATTACTGTTTCCTCACAAATATCATAACTAAAACGAAAACTTACGAATCTGAAACAACTTTTTTCAATTTTGTCAATTTACCAAAGCGTGAAAAGATCCCTTTAAGAACATGATGGCTTCGATCAGCATTACATGAAAGTACATATTCACGGGATGTAGATGGGGAGGGTGAAGGGTCGAACACAAATATTTTTTCCTGCACTCTACCGAGTTTGGTGTAAGCTGCAGCGTCCGGTCAGGGATCACAGCGATTGGGGATCTCCTTCCGATGGCGGCTGTTGACGTCATTTCTGGTCTCTCATGTCCCCTCGTTGGCTGTGATAACATCGGACGGTAAATGGTACAAATTTCATGATTTATTTGTATGCAACGGTTGTCCGTTGAGGCCAAATATGTAATTTTTAAGCAAATTCCACGAAGAGAAATGGTAGTGAAAATAAGTGTATGATAGCTCTGCTGTAAAAAATTCACCTAAAAGGCCATAATTTAAATAATATCATGTTTTACTGACCAGAGATAGATTTGCAAAGTTACTCAGTCAAAAAACTTTTATACGTTTTAAATATAACTTATTTAATATCATGCGATACTTCACAACTATCGCGAAACACATTTTGTTCAACGCTGTTTAACCAAATAAGTTCAAGATAAAACATTTACAAACACTTATGTATTGCCACTTATCTTAGGGTGTCAGCAATTGTGTAAATTAGTTTAAAAAAGTATGTCGCCATACGATCGATTTTAAAGTAATAATTTATTATAATTGAAAACTTTTTTAATAAAAAAAACTAAAACGAAAAAGTAAGTACGATACTTGACAAAAATGAGCAGAAACTCTATCGGTATAAAAAACGTAATAGAATTCTCTTAATTCAGTCAGCCTAATCAGCTTGATGGTAAACTATCTGTGCATGCAAAATTCAGTAAGCAAGCTTTTACGGGTCATATTTGATAGTTTAACATTTAAGATGTATTTCACTCACAACTCCGGTTTGTCGCAACTCGAACGCCGAAGCCATTGTTACTCCCGGTTGGAAGGTGGTGTCAACGGAAGATCCTGCGAGAGATGCCGGATAGTCCTGGAATAACAGAAAGAAAATGTTTTATATAACAACTAATTCTTAAGACGATAGTGTTGAAGCTCCGTATTGATGTTAATGTTGATCCCGATTATTATGTTGATTATGATGATAATGAATATATAATTATGGTGATGTCGATGCAACCAAGACGAAGATGACAATGATGACGATGGCGATGATGATGAAGAAGAAGAAGAAGATAGTGATGATAAATATAATTATGGTGATTGTGGTAATGATGACGATGATGATGATTATGACGATGATAACGATGATAACGATGATGATAATGATGATGATGATGATGATGATGATGATGATGATGATGATGATGATGATGATGATGATGATGATGATGATGATGATGATGATGATGATGATGATGATTATGACAACCCAGAAAATACTGAAACAAAACTTATAAATGGTCTATAAACGTATGTTCATATCAATGGAAACACGTGCATACACAACAATTAACACGCGCTTTAATTTCACGTGCGATTCTTACATATGTCGAATCGACAGATTTGCTCAGAGTCGCTGCCGTGATGACGATTTCCGGCACAACAAGGGAGCTCTTCCCTTCGTTCTAAATATAGTATGCCGTCATAAATAATAAATGACGTAAACTTAAAAGCGTCTCTAAAATGAACTCGTATGATATGCACTGAAGGTCCTATTTTTTACATTCTTTCACTTTTTCAAAAATAAGTTCTGAAAGATGAATCCAGCGTTTAGTTAAATGTAAGAAATAATTCCAGTGCTCTTGTAAATGAAAATAAAGCTGGTAACTTTTCAAACATGTTTTTTATCTCGGGGCGTGCAAGTTTTTATATATGGACCTCTACTGTCATATTTTGTAAAGAAAATGCATCAACGTTAAATTACTTTTTTCCTCGTGTATTTATGAGAAAAACGGCAGCCTCTGTGCGTGTCAAAACGGGTGTGTCTATTTTAAGACAAATATTATGAAACACAATGTGAGAGTTTGTAAGTCATTCAATAATTTTTTCCTAGACTTTTAATTCGAAAAATAAGATACAAGTTGATATCATTGAAAATTGCAAATGACAGTGTAAAGACCCTTGCATACGTAACCCCCAAGTCAAAGAGCATAGGGAGATCAATCCGATGTATGTATTGTAATGGTTAGGTCCCCTAAACCGGAAGTAGTTGTACCTTAATACTGACGAAGGAAGTTCGCTGTCCTTTCGCTTCAACCTGTTGAAGCTCAATACAACTGCTCGAGACACTCGTAGTTTCTGCGGCATCCAAGTTCTTCCTCTGGTTGAAATGAATATTAGCAGTAAGGATATGTAAATCTATCGCTTTGAAAGGATCACCTTTATGCTTACAATTCTAAACATAACTTGGTTTTAAATAAGTTTTATTTTTTGACGTCTAAGAATAACCACACATCAGTCGTGCGAATATCAACAATAATTGTTCGACAATCGCGAGTACAAGCTTTTGCACGGAAACATCTTAAAAGCCGCGTCGGACGGAAATGGACCTAATGACATTTCCGAACAGTGTAGCCCAGGATATGCATATGCATACGTATATTCTGATGACGAGTCATATTGTCCGCTAATGGGATCACAAAACCTTGCGTGACATTATAGCGGGCAACCAAGCTCTTGACCAGACTCGGCGAATGTATGTGGCTTAAAGTGATATTATGGGCATTTTCCCTGTTGAATTGAGCTGAAATGAATTAACAGGTCAAAAGAGTTAGTTAAAATGTTAACTAACCAATTATCTGCCACTCATCTTGCTACCAGTTGTTAATTGCAAATATATTTTATATGCGATATTTTACATGACTCACCCAGTCCTCTAAGCCGAAATGACCCGTAAAACAAAATTGTGTTTTTGTGTCGTATGAACGAATCTGCACTAAAACTAATTTAGGTTCACGTCGTACATGCATGATTAGTTGTCAAACGAAAGTACAGTTGATATTCAAATGCAGTATTTGTCTTTCTGGGATATTGTTTTAGTATGTTGATGCTGCATTAACAACTATAAGTGTATATGAAGTGAAAACACCAAAAATAAAGAGCGGATGCGAAAGACACCTATAAACTGTTAGGTGCCCATAATATCACTTTAATACCCATTTTCGCATAGCGCGTTTCATATAAAAGAAGTTAATAAAATATTTCACACTTGCGTTACACAAGTTGCTCAAATTTGTTACTCAAGCGTATTTTTTTATCAAGAAAACTCGAAAAACAATCAATTGTAAAATACGACTATATATAATTACAGTGCGTTTAAGTCGGTCAGATGAATCCCTTAGTGTAACACCTCTGTCCTGAAGTAGAAAACAACAAGTAAGAACAACGTTCGGATAACCTGTTTAAGAAGGTAGTTGAAATGTGGACGTGGGGGTGGTGGAAGCGGATTGGCAAATTGCGCACAAAGGTGGCTACCAACTAAACTCACAACCTTCTACTGATGAGTGAATCTAGGAACAATTCTCTATCAGGAAAACAATACCTTGCAATGGCACACTAGTTTTCAAGTGATAATACGATCCTGTACGCTGGGCTCTAAGGCAGACCTCCTATTATTTCATGTATTATTTCACTACTTTTACTGCAATTCTAGTTTTATCAAGCTATTTTTGATATTACTTAGTTATAATTGGTGTCAATGATAAATTAATAGCCTGTGAGGTACGAACCAAAGAATCTCGTAGCCCACCATGTGCTCTCTCTGGTACGTTGATTTCGTCAAGATCAATGTAAGTGCCTGAAAAGGCATCGGCTCCAACTTCTGTTTTAGACGTAGCGCCAATTTCTCTTTTTGACTTAACTCCAATTTCAAGCTTTGATGTAGCGCCTATTCCTGGGTTCGTCGAAGCGCCTAGTTTTGGCTTAACCGTTGATTCAATCTCTGGTTTCCACTTTTTACAAGGGAAACAAACACAAGCAAAATTTAATGATAGATCGATAAGGTCTCTCGAATCATTAGTCAATAAAGAAAGATCATCCTAACTAAATATTTTGATGCAGTGATAATGAAGGTAAACATTCATGATTTTGTATTTATCACTCAATTTCATTTGTTCTGTTAACAATCACAACTAAATCTGTTTATAATTATTTATTACATGTTCAATAAAAGGTCATTGATCTCCATTAGTTCGACTTTACCTTTTCCCGTCGTAAGTTAAAGGTGTCTGCGAAATTGAAGGTTCCTGTCTGAAAATAAAGGAACAAGAGGGATCATCAAATGCGAATTAAACACGTTTGTGTATATAATATATTATCTGCCAGAAAACAAACGCATCTGAGTACAATAAACTAGCACCACCGCCGGCACCACTTGTATACAAAGTTCGTATTCTAGTATTACCTACCGTCGGTTCATCGAATGTTGTCTTCGTCAACTTTTTAATGACGGGTTCCGCTGATTCTTTCTGAAATGAACACATCAATGATTTAAGGCATAAAGATATGCCGTGGCGGTTACCTTACGATTAAGACTCGTGCGTACATAGGAGGGATCTGCGAATGAAGCGTTCTGCGAGAATGCATCGTGCTTCAGCATAGATCTCGTGCGTAATTTGCGCTATAACAGTTTTATATCTTCGGTTGTCACTAATTGGGGTTTTAATTTAATGCGTGTTGGTGCATCTCGTTTTGTTATATAAAATACCATATGGAAATTTAATTAATGTTATGTGAAGTTTACTCATTACTTTGTTACGCGACTAATTTTCATATATTATGAGTTATAGCTTAGAATTTATTCAATTTTTCAGTAAATGAATAGTAAACGCGTAATTTGTTATGCATTACAATTATAACACGTCAATGTCCGTATATTATAATGCATGTTATGTTGAACTTCTGTATTTCAATGTAATCTGTATTGAAATAGTAAGCATATTTAGAAAAATTAACGAACGTTAACACTACAATTAAAAGCAATTTCTTTAACCTACATTAATATAATTTTTTATTTGTTTTAGACATTTATAAATTGTAATAAAATGATAAAATGCCAGTTTGTCTAGCACATGTCTAATTTAAAGCCATCAAATCAATTACCAAGACTTTTCGCTCGCAAATTGTATTGCAATATTACTTTAGTGTTTTTTTTTCAATTACAATTAACACTTGTATAATGTAAACCTTATTTAACATATCAGAGACTTCGGGGGGGGGGGGGTCAATATGTGTTTCTAACATTTATGGTTCGTTTATTCCATTAATAATAAACAAACTGATTTATCAGGAATAATCAGGAATTGATTACGTAAATACTGCAATAGATCATTCACAAAACTTTCATAACGGAAAGCGGCTCTTTATACCCACATTGCTTTACTGTTAAACAATTGTTTATTGGTCGACGGTATTGAATTTCAACTGGATTTCACTAATTATGAAATAACCTACCATGGATCTGCAAGATTACTTCCTAGTTCCTGCGGCAGAGCTAACTTTCCTTTAAATAATATGCCGGCATGCCACAAGGCCGTTAACCACGGGCGCCACCTCTTTGTTGATATGCATTAATAAATTAGCAAATGCTTCTTCCGAGTTGGCTCTCAGGCCCGATGTTTTGGAAAATTTAAAGGATAATTTTATGGGGTGATTAGGTTTATATGTTGTTCAACATTCGCATTATTTTAAAAATCCGCCATAAAGAGGAGGCGCCAGTGATTAACGGCCGTAGTGTCTATTGCACATCATGTGACTGGTTTTTATAACTCATTGAATACACAAATGCGAGTATCATTAATAACGAATTGTAGTAGTAAGCGAGTATTTCGAATGTGGGGTAAAGAGTGTATCTTAAAATGAACACATAGCGTCAGTAAAAGTACACAAATTACGGATCGTTTCGGCTGATGTGTTTAATGGACCGATTTGAATATTGTGACTACCCTCGTATGGGACCAATATATTTATAAGAAAACACACATATTGGGGCTCTATTCAACAATTTAAATCAAAATCCGTAGCAAATGAACATATTTATTATGCATACATACTTGTTTCATGCATTACTTTTCGAGTGTCTATAAGCGTGTCTTTCTGATAATTTTATTCTGTTGAACAATTAAGGGATTTTAATATTTAAGCGTAAATGAATAGCTTCTTATCGGAAATTATCTTTTGGAAGCTATTTCTAGTTCGAAAAGGGTAATTATTGTGTTGACACTTTTAAGGTACCTATAAGTGGCAAAGCATCGTTGTTTACCTCCTTATTAGCAACGAAAAAAGTCCCGAACATGAGCATAGTACAAATATTTAAATTTCACGTGTATTTCTCAAAACATGTTAGAATCGAAATTAGTTTCAGGTAATAAATACTAAAACATACAACTCAATATTTCTGACAGAATAACGCAATAACACGTTTCATCATTTATATAGAAACGTTAACCACTAAACTTTAAATAGTTTTATATACAAGTACTCGCAATTATTTCAAGGCGTGAACAATAAAAAACAACCTCGCGTATCGATTATATTAAGAAGTAAGTTAAATAATAGATACTAAAGTCTTCTTATATTCACCATTCAATATAATTATTTTAATAGAGTCAATTTTTGGTGTTTTGTAATTTTGAGTATCTGAATAATTTAAAGTAAGTTTACCTGGCTTGAAACATCAAGATTTAGTTTCAGTCAACTCAATTCATACGAGAAACACGCCCAGATATGGCTAAACACCGGATAAAAGTATTTAATGAATGCTTAAGAGACCGTTTACACGATACCTAATATTTCCGCGTGATTCAAATATAAATGGAATACATATAACGTGAACTGTTAGGTGTGTTTTTTTTATTTTGCACGCGGCTAATTAACGATGCGAAGTCTAAAAACTAGTTTATGAAGATTTATTTCGATTAAAAGTATTTAGTTTGTCATTTTTTATTCAATAAGTATTCAATAGTTATCCTTATTTGAATCCGTTTTGTTTCAAAATAGTTGAGGTATGGCAAATAGCACATGTACCGATTAAACACGAGGTAAAACTAAATAAACTGTACACAGAACCAGCTACAGTCGTTACATACTACACATTTTCCTGTTAAAAGAATTTCTTCTTAGTATCAACCATCCCTCTCTGTTTTAAAAATGAATTAATTACCCCCCCCCCCCGACAAATTTTTCATAACCATAGAATTACAATTAAATGCACACTTTATACTTCATATAAGTCAATAAGTCATTATAGTCAATACGTTTTATTCGCCGAGTTTTAATTTTCAGGTGAATAGATCAGTGGCAAATAAAATCTTACCTCTTTGTAACTTCTACCAACGAGAACTGATCTCTTCATCTTTAAGAATTAAATAAGCACATACATAGCTTATAAATATATTTCACTGAACATATAAACTCCAGCACTAGAACGAAACTAGTCTCCTATATTCTACCCCGTATATTTTTGAATATTGAGCACAAATAGAAAACTGTCTCGCCTAATTTATTAACACGGTCTAATCATATACTGTTAAGTTACGGATCAATCAATAATTACGTTTTACACAATGACAGTTCAATAATTTTGTATAAGAAGAGTCAGGAACAAAATAAACGCTTATAAAAGAAATATGATATCCAAACCTTTTATAAATCCACAATGTACACTCGTCGAGTAGAAGCGGGTATGGCGGCCTATTGAATATTAAAACCGGTTAAACAAACGAATGCACTCATGCAAATAGTGTAATGGCGTTGAACAAGGAAATGGCTTAAACTACTTTTGAATCTGACTTTATTTTACTTTTTAAACGTGCTAATTGACAGAACAAGAGATAACGTTGATAGCGATATACCATTTTGTAACATAAATTATAAAAAAGTATACTTGGCCACCGGTACAAACAAACAAATATTAATTTACGCTTTCAGCAATAAACCCTGATAAGAGATCAACTAACGAGCGTGTAGATTAGTTTGGAATAGTAGAACTTATCCGTATTTATGTTGGCGTTCTTAAGAAAGTGTTCAAACAATCTCGCTTTTGCTTGAAATTTTAATACCTTATGATTCAGGTTTCTGATATCTAAAAAATACATAATTTGCAGTAAAACAAGTTTATTGTAGCCTATGTATACTATAATGATATCGATAACGATTTTTTTTAAACAGAACACGATTGTACAACTAACTATCTAGTTAACGCGTGTTCGCGTCTTGTTTTGTCACTACATTTTATACTCTTTCTTCACGCTTTGTCTGGGTAATTATGAGGAAAGCAAAGCTTTTAATATAAGTGGTCATATAAAAGTTCACATTTAAAAATACTAGACATTGCAGTACATCATTAAACATAAAAAACGAGTTCAAACAAACCTATATTATATTTTGCAAAGGAATTAATTCATTTCCTGTTAACCAAACCGGATTAGGCTGCATTCGTTACATGATCTATGCAGTTGATATGCTTAAGATACCTGGACGTTAATTTGAATTTAACATGCGCGTAGTCCGCTACAGTCGATAATGTAGAAAAGTGAGGACTGAATGGAGAGAACGAAAATGCTTCAATGTTGATGATACAATATCAGAGCATAGTTGGCCTAAAATTTCCTGAAATCTGACATCTGATGGCATTTCTTAGGCATGGCTTCCTTTTATGTAATGATGATTGCAAATACATTTACAAAGAAAACTGGAGGGGATGTCACCCTCTGGTATGCTTGACGACCCTGTAATTAGGTCAAAAGGTTAATGAGTGCATTTGGCTTGAAAATATTGAGGTAAAATTGCCAAAATTGTGAAATATCAGGTACTATTACTGATTTTACTCCTGAACTGACTTATATTTTATACTTCAAGGGTTACATAATTTCTTAACTGATTTTGGCTTTTCATAAGTAGGTCAAAATTCATCAAGTGAACTTTTATAACCCGTATCGAACGTAAATTGCAGTGTATGTTGAAACAAACCAATGATGCATGTATGATATATATGTAAGTAACTTTTCAATGAGAGATGGATACTTTGATGATGAAAAGAGTATTTCTCTGTTGTATCTTAAGTGAATGTTCCTAACTTGGTAAATTACGTTACCTAAATTAAAAGAAAATAATGTTCAATTTTAGACTTTTAATACTTATTGCGTTTTATAATATAACTAGAAATGGCGCGGCAGAGGCCGACGCGTATCCCCACGCCGAATGTTTGACCTAGGTGTGCCCCAGGGTTGGTAATGGGGCCATGCATAGCTGAGATTGACCGTATTGTCATAAGAGAAGTTCATCATCAATTAGAAGTGAATTGGTGTAGAAATGAAGAAGTTATAGTAAAAGGCAATTTTGGGTGGGTGTGACATATGTGGGCAGGGCGCCCCAGGGTTGGTAATTGTGCCATGCATAGTTGAGATTGACCGTATTGTCATAAGAGAAGTTCAGTATCAATTTGAAGTGAATCGGTGTAGAAATGAAGAAATTATAGTAAAAGGCAATTTTGGGCGGGTGTGGTCTATGTGGGCGGGGCGCCCCAGGGTTGGTAATGGGGCCATGCATAGTTGAGATTGACTGTATTGTCATAAGAGAAGTTCAATATCAATTTGAAGTGAATCGGTGTAGAAATGAAGAAATTATAGTAAAGGCAATTTTGGGTGGGTGTGGTCTATGTGGGCGGGGCCCCAGGGTTGGTTATGGGGCCATGCATAGTTGAGATTGACCCTAATGTCATAAGAGAAGTTCAGTATCAATTTGAAGTGAATCCGTGTAGAAATGAAAAAATTATAGTAAATGGAATTTTTTGGTGGGTGTGGCCTATGTGGGCGGGCGCCCCAGGGTTGGGATTGGGGCCATGCATAGTTGAGATTGACCCTAATGTCATAACAAAAGTTCAGTATCAATTTGAAGTGAATCCGTGTAGAAATGAAAAAAATTATAGTAAATGGAAATTTTTGGTGGGTGTGGCCTATGTGGGCGGGGCGCCCCAGGGTTGGGAATGGAGCCATGCATGATTGAGATTGACCGTATTGTCATAAGAGAGGTCCAGTATCAATTTGAAGTGAATCGGTGTAGAAATAAAGAAGTAAATGTTAAATAACCTAAAAAAATGAGTGATAATTTCTGACGCGGCCCCACCCCAACCGCTATAACTTTTGACCCAGGGGTTAGATCAAAATTCCAAATAGTGCAGGGTCGCACATATGCTCATAGCTACCATGTGTGTAAGTTTCAAGGTTCTAGTGCTTTTAGTGTAGGAGGAGATAGTGGCCAGGACGGACGGACAGACAGACAGACAGACAGACAGACGGACGGACGGACGGACGGACGGACGGCGGAGATAACCACAATATCCCCACCTTTTTTTCAAAAAGCGTGGGGATAACAACTTTTTATAATAAGAACAAAAATTATTTCTGCATTATCCTATCAACACAATTACGACACTTTAAAAAATCATTATAAGTAAAAATTTGTGATCTACGTTACAGTCTAAATATATATATTGTTTTATATGCATATTATGCTAAATACTATTTTAAATAAAATATTTCAGCTCAAATAGTATACTCGAATGAAGTTCTTAATACTGTACGTTCTATAATGTCATATTCATGCAATAAAAGTTATTTTAAGTTCACAAAATTAGTATAAATTGTGATAGATATGAATAATGTTAAAAAATAAATATTTTACAAAAAAAAGTGATCTATTTGGTAATATATTTCAAGATCTTGAAGTACCATTAATAATATAAAACAAATGATCATCTGACTTTTATTCACTTTTATGACCTACTCTTTCATCATGCTGAAGAAACATGTAATGTCGGTCTTGTGTGATAATTTATTTAACATACGTTTCAAAAATTTGCAGTTTTGTTCCAAAACACGAATTTCTATGGCAGTATATGCATCTCCTTATCTTTTATCGTTTACAATAATTATCTAGGTTTAAACAGCCGTTCGCTTCATATGCGCATTCAAAAATGCATCCTTGGTCAAATCGATAGCACTTACATCGTGCTGCACTTGGTTTGACAGCCACATGATACTAACTGGACACATAATGCAGGGACCTTTGGTTTTCTCATTCATACCGGTTTCAATGAATTTTCTTCGAGTTTCCATGCGCCAGTATCAAGAGGATCATCAGGTTGAAAATCCTTATCTGTGGTATTTAGCTATATCTTTGCTTGATAATTTGCCCTTCTAATGTGAAGTCCAAGCGCACTATTTATAGGGGGTAACAAAACGCAACTCTTCATGGCTTTAAAAAAATAACCGATACCTACACGTGGCAATGTTTGGTGGTTGGTATTGACAGCAGCCATACAGCACACACACAGAAATTAAGAAACTGCTAGAGCATCACCATCTCTACCAACAACCTCCATGTATCAGGTTGTGCGATATACTTCACCAAGGCGGTTTTCTTACTTATTCTATTTAGAGTAGACGTGGTGTCGCATCATGTCATTGCGGGAAACCCCAAAATGTTCCTTCTGACATTTTCATCTAGATTTTTCAGATATTGTGTGCACAGGATAGCATTGTCTTTGTTTGCCTGTACCAGATGTCATATATACCTCGGCGTTAGCTCCAATGTGGTATATTAACAAGAGCAGAACGTCAGTGTCTCTACAATATACTTCTAAACGCCTGTAGCCTCTATTGAGTGCAATATCATCCGCGTATCTGCCTCCTCGCCATTTACACATAGGTTTGCCGCATCAAAAGTACTCGACTGTGAATCAATATCACCTAGAAATCCACCACCTACAACTATAGTTGACAATGCTGGAAGATTTTCTGATTGTTTTAGCAATTCGTGTGAGAGAAATTTTGCCAAGTCTGCTTTATTGTCATCGTGTGTGATTTACTGTTCATATATTTGCGGAATAGGAACGTTTGGACTTGTTATGAGCTTCCTAATAGATCGACGCTTTCCTAAACTCTCGTTGCTTCTTTGATATATTTACTTCCAAAGTATCGATCAAAAGTCACATCAACTCGGGTAGAGTTTGAGCTGATATACCTAAAAACAGATGTTACAAAAACAGTTGCATACGGTCCAAGTGTTTGACAGTCCTTAGGCTTACCTAAACTCTGTATTAGCGCGTGCAAATCAATTATTGCACATGTGGCATCAGTCGTTGTCGGAACAACTTGAGGCGTCACTATATAATTGTCCTTTGTAAGCACTTGGAGTATGTTTGATTTATGGGTTTCATGCATTTTCCCACTAGCCTTTGTAAATGATAATGGCACATCAGAAAGTTCTAGTACAGATGCTGTTTCTACGGCTCTCCCTGAATTAGCTGCGTTGAAAAGTCTTTCTGCTTTTCACTGACTGTCTCCTTATAAAGATATGCAAATATTTTTGCCTGTACCTTTTGAATAGGAGCATCAAGTTCAACATTCTGCTCTTTCAGCCTCCTCTATGCAAATTCCTTTAGTAATGTTTTAACCCAGACTTTCACAGGTTAATAAATCATCTGTGATATTATTAGTTGCAACGTCCTTAGATGTTATTGAGAACAGTCTGTTCTTCTCTTCATGCACTAAGAATAAATCATATGAACCAAAGAGCTGCATCATTTTCTTGATGCACTCTTCCTCTGAAGAAACTCTCGAACGAGTTCCATCTGCTCTATTCTTCAGTATTCCAATATCTTCTTCATCATCATTTTGATTGACCAATTTCATGGTACTATTGGAAGCCTCAGATCTTACTGACCACGTAATACAAAACCTATCTCTTGCCTGGTGATGTCTTGTTACTCCAATAATACCCCTATCGTTTTACACATTCTGTTTATCCACTAAGTAGCTTGGTCGACAGGTACTCAATTGAATGCTTTTTCCTACAGCCTGACTACAAAGTGACCTTCAATAAACTCTCTGAACACTTCAGGTGCTGCATATTCTAATGATTTCATGACTGCTAGATATACAGGACCCCGACGGGCATAGTTATGTAGTCGTACGCCATTAGCCACGATAGCATCTCGGAGGAATTCCAGATAGAAAAGTTCTTCACTTCACTTTTCTCTTTGTCGAATTTATCTAGTAATTCACCAGGGATTAGATCAGCAGTATAAGATATATGCAGTTTAAACAGGATGAAGAATGTACACTTCAAAACAATGTAATAAGGTACTGAAATACACAAATGAGTTTCAGTCTTTTTTTAAGCGTACGTTGTATTTCATTATATATATATATATAATGGATCCTTTTAAAAAAATACTTTACAAATATGTTGATAGAGTTAACAAAAATTAGCAATAACTATTCCATTGTTTAAAAAATACTTTTTGAACAAAATATTTTATTCTGTTGATTTTCAATGCCACTTGTCATGTTTATTTTGGCATAAAAGTGCACTAAATGACCTTTTGAGCTAAATAAGTGAACACTAGAATAGATACAATTTTAATTAGATCCCAGAAGGTTCATTTTAGACAATAGTATTGCCTTAAACTTTTCAATTTTGGTTATAGATCACAATGAAATGTATTTCATTTCCTCAACAACTGAAAACTGTACCCATTGACCTTTGACCTAATTAATAGGATGTCAAGCACCTGAAAAGGCGACAACCCCTCTAGATTTTAAGCATAGGTTACCTAGATACCAAAAAACAAAAAGAAGCCATGCCTAAAAAAATGCCAACCAACTTCTTTTCTAGGCACATTTGTCAGAATTTTAGGTTAACTAGCATGCATTTTTTATAGAGATCAATACCATTGCTTACAACGTGCGGCGTGTAATATGTGCTAAAGAAGATTTTCAAAGTTTAAAAAAATGTGTTAAGTCACCTAAAATGTCCTTCTCACAAGGCAGCAATTTTTCATGTTATGTATTTGTTCTTTGAATAAAATACATTAATTGTGATATATAATTGCATTGAGATATGTATTGCGTTTATTGTTATATTGTTTTCTGCGCATCTTTACCAGATTCAAGCGCGACATAGGTTGAATTTAGCTTCCCAAAGACGGCCTCATTACGTCTCGGACGTCAGTGGAATCGTCCTTCTTTCCGACGAAAGACTCGAAAAAAGAATTTCATTCTAAATAAAGTGAATAAGGCCGGTAGGAAATGGGAGTTTACACCAGGGCCATTCGGTGAGTGTGTGAGGTTGTCTCTGACGAAAACGTTGCTGTAGCAGTTAATGATAAAGACATACATATGCTGTGGGTGATATACGACAATGTCATAACCAACTTATATGTGTTCCGAAAAACGGTGCTGTTTGATTCCTTCGTCATATTCGATAAATTCGGCATTACAGGACTCTCGTTAGGTAAACCACAACACTGGAGAATAGTGGAAGAGAGAAACATAAAATGTAAACCGAAGAGATACACATACATATACCTGTGCGTTTGTACGTTTAGCTCATGTTCAAACAAAATTGCGACAAAAAAGCAACAAAATGTACTTGTGCGATCCGGCGAAGGGAACGTACAAAGGAATTCAGTTAGAACAGAGAGTTGATGGGATATAAGAGGGACTTGGGGCCACTCTAATGATTATATGTTAGAAGGATGTGAAATACATAACTAGAAATGGTAAGTTGTTATGTTAGTGCAATTGACACTTGTATACGAACATATGTTAAAAAGTGTAAACAATTGTAATGTTGTTGTACCGTTTACAACATGCATGACTGGGGTCTATGTGTTAGAAAACACATGCACTAGATATGAGTTACACAAATACACAGAAGACACACACACATACATACACTTGTTCGTAATAATTGTGAATTGTTATCACAAATAGATTGTGGACACCGCGATGTGCAAGCATGCTTACTGATTGCTTCGTTGTTGCCCCAACTTGAGTTAGAACCGATTCACTGTAGATTTAAAATGAAGATTTTAATCTTCTTGTGAAGATTTTAATAAGTAAGATTGTTTAAATACGAATTTGAAGAAAAATGTATTAACATATACGAAAATAAAAGAAAAATAATAATCTAACTTGTTCACAGAGTGTCGTTTAAAAATGTACTTTATTTGAAATGTTCTGTGTTCCGATATTTTCGGTTCGGGTCAGGCTTTGAATAAGTTTAAAAACAAAATAAAACTGCATTCAATAACGAGTTCCCTTTAGAGCATCAGTATTTCAGAAATATGGACAATTAATTTATTTGAAGAAGTAGATAATCAACTGAATAATGACTAAAATACTGAAGCATGATGCTCTTTATAAAGAATAAACAACACTGTTGTAAATAAATGTTAGAATTGTATTACAATAGTGTCATCGATTTAAATCATTAACTGGCTCGAACGATAATAAGCGCTGAAAACTCTACAAAGTTTAAACCTAAAATAACACTTCTTTAAGTTGTATGTGAATGCAAGGAAATAATGTATTCATTTTTCAATAGGCTGCGACTGAGATAATTGTTCAAGAGCATTGCCTACAAGGTTACTATACAAGTGCAGTGTGACCTCTATATGTACCGGAAATTTAGTGGGCGTTGATTAACACAGCCACAATCTTTAATGAATTTTCGTTTTACGTTAACCAACGCGTCAGCATATTGAAACTTTATTCATCTGTATAATTGGATTATAAACGTGCTATGTCAGCAACACTTTGTCAATTTTGTTGAATATATACAACTGGTAAAATAACAAACAAGAATTGTAAAATACAAACATAGACATTAAAATAAATGAAACTGAAGAAATTGAAATCGAAAGTAGCTAAAGTTAGTGAAGTGATCTTTTTTTGTAGTCAATGCTGAAACACTGAATAGAATGGATTCATCTAAGGAAATCGAAAGCCCAAACCATCATTCAGCCAGCGACATGATCGGCGAGTGTGTTGTGATAAAGCAATGTGAGACTTGTTTACAGGATAATACCTCGGTCGAGGCGACATTGTTCTGTACATCGTGTACTGAATTCTTGTGTGACGAATGCAAGTCTGGACACATTCGGTATAAAGAGGTATACACGAGTTTGTAAACGCTAAAGATTCTCAGATGAAATCTGTCACGGTGGATCTTAAAGGAATGGACGCGTGTGAAGAACACAAAAAGAAGGTAAAGTTTTTCTGCAAAGATCATTCGTTGCTGTGCTGTAGTACATGTGCATTCAGTCACAGACAATGTGAAAACATCAACGAGTTAGTTAAGATTTCAGGCGACAGCGGTCAGGAATTGCAATACCTGAAAGACAAACTTTCAAACGCAGCAGATTATGAACGTAGTAAGATAGAAGATTGCAAGCAAACGGTTACTGCTATTTATGATAAGCTTAGCAATCTGAAAGATGAATTACATAAAACGAAAGAAGACATAACTAACATATTTGACGTAACCATTGCTTTGATAAATAAAGAAGCTAAAAGCACTGTTGATATTGAATCTAAACGTCTTGGTGAAAGACGGTCTGCGTCTGAAGCTGTTTTTCAGGGCATCGTCGAAATATTGTCATTATGTTCTGATGTGATTGATAACGGCACGCCGCAACAAGCGTTTATTCTTACCAGATGCCTTGAGAAAAAACTACAAGAAATCGACATTCATGTCAAAGAGCAACGCGTCAACCATTTTTCGTTGGATCTGTCTTTGGATTTATCAACTGAATTAACGAACATTCTGCAAAACCGTAGTGACGCTGTGAAACTTGTGGTTAAGAAATGCGATCAGATCAAAGGTATGTTATAGTAAATGGGTTCACATCTTATATAATGTCTTCATTGTGATAGGAAGGCTGTTAGCGGTTGATGATTATGCAATTATTGAAATATCATTATAGTTTACTGTTTACAGACGAGACCAGCGATGGTTCCGATGACATTACCAGTGATCATACTAGCGCGTCCATTGGTCGTTTGATCAACACGGACCTTTATTCCAGTAAAGCCTTGGTGCAAGGTTAATGTTTTATCCTTTTCGTAATGCATTTTACGTAAAAAAAATCATTAAATAGTTAATTTGATGAAATCCGTTGGGTTATGATATCTCTCGTAACATGTGCTTGAACACACTAGTACGCATTTACCATTTAACATTTTTACTGCCTACATATTATGCAGTATTTATTTGAATATCGTCACCATCGCGCCTTCAAGTATAGATTCTGAACACACTTAAGTTGTGAAATTTCTCGTTCATTGAAATGAATTGTTCCTGGTTAATTATTTTTTGTAGGTATCTTACCGGTCTTACCGGATTGAAGTATAGATTAACCCTTGTTCGGCTATGCTTGCTTTTACGTCTGCCGTCTGTGCGTCCTTTTACGTATGTCCGTCAGTGCGCACGTCTACTTCTACTACTACTACTACTACTACTACTACTACTACTACTACTACTACTACTAAAACTACTACTACTACTACTTCTACTACTACTACTACTACTACTACTACTACTACTACTACTACTACTACTACTACTACTACTACTTCTTCTACTACTACTACTACTACTACTACTACTACTACTACTACTACTACTACTACTACTACAACTACTACTACTACTACTACTACAACTACTACTTCTACTACTACTTCTACTATTACTACTACTATTACTACTACTACTACTACTACTACTACTACTACTACTACTACTATTACTACTACTAGTACTACTACTACTACTACTACTAACGGACCTAGGTACCATAATCAATAAAACGTATGAAAAAATTACAACATTCTTACCATTCTTGCCGTTATATTATGCATCAAAACTAACTGTACAGCGCCGTTTGAACCATTGTTTAAAATACATTTCAACTGGCCGTTATTTTAAACACACGAATGATTTCATTGGTCCAATGCGAAGGTGTGACTTTACTCCTGAAGATTTCATTCATAAATCGGTTGTTATCATTGACTAGTAGGTCACGCAAGTTTTGTATCGTATTATTTCTTAAAATTTTACCCAGCATTTGTAAAAATATACAATATAAAGAAGTGAATATATGAAATACATGAATACATGAAATCATTAATTGTTCAGATCTGCAAAGGTAAGTACTTATCATCATATTAGTTTGCAAATATAGAAGACTTATTTTTACTTTGAAAGATTACTTTGAAAGTTAAGTAATTTGGCTTTCTGAGGACTTTTCGATCATATTGTGTAAAATAAAATGATAAACAGAAAACTGTATACAAAAATTCTTTTATATTTAGATATCGTCGACTTACTCTATAACTATTTAAGCGAACACAACGTATGAAATATGAAGATGTGTTCGTTTCCTTCACAATTTGTCGAAACGTATATACAATAGCACCACATGTGCAAGACTGTGGTTAGTATTTTATATGGACGTATGATTGATAATTTCACAGATTGTATTTGCTTGACGAATTTTAACAACAAGGTTGCTAATTTATTAAGGCACATTTAAATAGTCATAATTGATCCAATCAACTTAATTTAAAACTATAAACATGTTATATATATAATAAAATTAAACTTAATTATTTTTATAAATCTATATAAACTCCCTGGCATGGTTATCTGTAACCATATGCTCATGATTTTGGAGACACTTGGTAAGGTACTTCTATACAGTGAATGTTATATACATTTGTACGTTATCAAATAATTTTCCTCTGGTCTATGTTAGAGAGAAACTATACTTTTTTATTTTGACTATTACCGATGTTTACCATAGCCAGTTTGATCCCAGAAACAGTATTGAAAAAAATCTCTTTTAACGTAATATATCAAGTATAATACCTCTGGACCTAGTGCGTTTAAAGGGAGTCTTTGGAATTGGTTTGCTGATTATGTTAACATTATCTCCCCGCGGTAGGATAAGTTTAACTTCCGGTGAATTATTTTTAACATACGCTGTAGATGACCTCATGTCACATAATGTTAACATTTAAGTTCAAATGTACACAACGATGTTACGCGCAAAATATTGCACATCTGAGCCTTGTAGTATTAGGCATTATATTATATGACCTCAGGTTCATTATTTAAAAAACATAGACTAAGCAGAAACACACAATAAGTTACTGCAAAATATAACACCTCAGGGTCATGTCTTTTTAGAAAAGATTCTAAATGCCATTTGGTTATGTATAAGTATTAATAACTTATTTACCACTGGGCCATTGCCAGTTTTGACACCTGAGACATGATTTGAAAAACACTTTGAATAGGACCACTATACATAACATTCAAGAAACATCTAAGCCTTGTGGTTTCAGAGATGTCTGAAGTTTCCATGTTTAAAATCTATTTTAGCTCTTGGGACTTGCATATGCATTGGAACTGACCATCTTTAAAAGCGGTAACCAAAGGATAATACCGGTGTAGTTTCATGCAAATCAGTTTAGGATGAGGTGTCTTATGAATCAAATTATTAATGATAGACTATAAAAAAAGGTCTCTATTATGAAACAATTGTGCCCTTTATAATATATAATTGTGTTGGTTTTACCTTTACTTTGATCCAAGGTTACATTAAATATAAGCGGTCATTTAAATGAAGTTTCTCGTTTGTTTACACACCTGAAAGGTGGAGAAAAATTAGGGCCCGTGAACTATATCAAACACTTCAATGTAGGCTAGTTCGTCACTGCATACAAAACAGCGTGAACACATATATTTTTTCTGACACATATCCTTTATTGAAAAATCTTGTGAGCCTTGAGGTAACTGTTAGTGATTTAAAAAACAATAAATCGTTTTTTTTTATATGTTTATCAACGTATTTTTCTCGAATAAAATCAGATTGACTATTTACTTCTCCGTCATTTTTCAGTTATTCAGTATTATGTTATTGTTTTGTTATAAATATTCTGAAAGTATTAAAGGTGTTACTATTATTATTACATATTCCGATTAAACTAGAACTGAGTGTGACCAATAAAGAATTGTGTTGCACTTCCAGAGATGGGACCCATATTGGTAGCTTAAGAAGGTCTCCAGTGAGTGTGTTCATAATAAAGGGTCATTGAGTTGCACAGGTAATCGGTCATCACCCAAAGGTGGGGGGGAACACACAGTAAATAGAAAACTACACAACCACAATTTTTATATTTCGGTTACATTAAGATAAATTAACCTAAACAATTGGTTTGTCTATTAACACGAACATCGCTATCGCCCTAAGCTTTATAATTAAAACATAATGTTTATTGCTAGCACACGATATTTGTGTTAAGGTTGTATTTCTCAGTCATGAAAAAGTGGTACACGAGATTTTTTTCGTATTTTCGTTAAGAGTTAAATTTTAAGACAATGTGCATTAAATAGTTTCATAAATGCCAATGTGATATTGTTTGTGAATATAAAAATAGACTCACTAATATTAACTTGTATATATTGGGATTTTAGTTTAAGTTATGTGCAACTATTAAGGGGTGTTGCGGCAGTTTATTTAACGGGGATATATTTATAGCAATACCGATGATGCTATTATCACAACTCAATATTTTTGTTATCAGTATCATCAGAAATGACCGAGTTGGTTCTACTCCTATAAATATGAGGTCGATTTACATCGACCTCATATCGTTTAACGTTATTTTGCAATAGCATCGTTCCGACATGAATTCATGTCGGAAGCTTTAACGGTATCAAATTCATATAACAGCACAGAATAATCATGCAATAAATTATTAAACATAAAATATAAACATTATTTTACTAATTGCATTAGAAAAATGTTTATACAAACTTACAAGTAATGATAGTCCAGACCTTAAAACACTACCACTGTTCAAATTCCATATTGTTGCCATATAGCACTGTGTAAATTGAAAGTTGCATAATGTTACCTAATTGGTCGGTTATAAATACATTGTTTCTCTATGTATAGTATTCGATTTAGACGAAAATAATAATTTACGTGGAATGTCATATTAGTTTTCCATTAAAACTTTGATCTTGATGTGTGTGTTTATGGACGTTATTAATTATGTTATACTTATTTTTGTATTTCATTAAGAATTAGAACGTGTAGCCCTTTTTGTTAACTGTTTTTAGCAAACGATTCGCGGCTTAATAAGACACGGAAAATAGTTAAAGCGACACTTTCATTTAAAGGTTTAATGTGAACAATATTAAATGAAACCTTTTTTGGTATTAATATATTTTATTGACATGTTAAATTCGATACTTGAAAAGGTGTTTAGTCTTTAAAAAGATGTCGCTGATATTGTTAATTTCAATAACTGTTAATATGCTTAATGTTGTGTAAGAAATTGAATAGTTTCACTGAGTTTTATTCCCGCCTAAAATCCGATATCGTAAAACGCGCAACGGTTAAGAATAAGGTCTTAATAAGTTTAAGTATTCAGATCTGAATATCAGCAGCTGTGCCAGCTGGGAGCCCCGTTTTGGCTTTAACAACCGCAAGCGAAACAACATACTTTTTTAAGTCTTGCACTTAGACTCCATGATCACAAGTATAGGTCCCTGCTGTGGCGTATGACACCATAGTGTTATTTAGTATTGGTCGGCACAGTATCTGATCATAACGAGACAATTGGTTTGTGCTGAACACAGGGGCAATAAAACCACAGATCTATCAAAAAACAAGATTATTGAGATATCTTTTATTGAACACCGCGATAAAAATGCTCAAACCACGGACTCTAGATTACACGGATAAGAAACATGGCAACATTCTCAGAATCATCACTGCTATATGTGTAATCACCTAACAATTCGTCTAAAAATAATTTATATATTTGAGTTGAAGACGATGTACTGTTGTATAAGTCTGAATAAACTATCTGTCTGCCTGTCTAAATCAAAGCCGTCATCGTCCCAGTGAAAAAAAATCTGATTTTGAATAGTTGAACATGATGCCCTAATGTCAAAATACGAAATGACCCGCGTAACACCGACCGTGATTTTCAAGAATCTTTTATACTTATATATCTGTTTACTACGTAACGTAAGCTTTCTAATGATATATAAATTGTCAAAATCGGCCGAGAAATGAAACTATAATTTAACAAAAGACGTGAGTGGGTACATCAAAATGTATAACCTCGGCGCTTCGCTGTACGCTAATTGTACAAAATCGATAGCCACAATACGGCAAAACGCGCGGTGGTAAAACATAAAATGTGTATTTCTTGTGTTTATCTCGCTATAAATCCATTAATAACAACGGGAATATACTAAAACGTATATTTTTGAAAGAGGAATTAATAAGCAACAAGATAACGTATAAACCAATAAAATCGGATGAATAGTTTTTGCATAAGATTGAATTTACTACAGTAAGGGTCAAATACTCGATTCATCTCCTAACAATAGACCGTTCCATAATCGATAAATTGACCGCCGCTAATTGTCAGTCACGTGACTGTCCGCCATTACACTGCTGCTAACTGGTGCGAGACTGCGATTCCAAAAGCCAAAAACGTAGAGAATGCCCGCTTAACCGTTGTCGGATAAATAAATTACTTAATGAATTAATGTGCGGCGATTATCAAAAAACGAGCTTTTTATTATGAGAGAGTGATATTGATCTTGACGATCTTTTATGTGATTATTCGGAAGATGAAGAGAATGTGATTTATGTGATATATCTATATTTTCATCTGTGAATCATTTAACAGCTATAAAGCTAAAAAATACTAAAAAATGTATTTTATAGGTCTTTGAAGTAACGCAAAACATATGGATAACGACACCAAATGTTTAGTCAATTAATCCACACAAAAAACTCCGAAAAAAAACACCTAAATAATATTTCAAAAATATATTATTAAGCGCCAAACGAATTTATTAATACATTTATTTGCAACTTAAAAAACGCGGCATAAGCATCAAATTAAAGATTATCTGAAGACTGAAAGGCCGACAATTTGACACAACAAAGAGCTCTATGCATAAGCCGTAATATTTTTTGCAGAAAAGCTTCAATAAATTACAATAGTAATACATCTAATTATAAAAATATAATTATGAATGGCATGAGAACGTTAGTGTGATAAACACGTGAGTAATAGAAAGTATAAGGGGTGCATTGAAAATAAACGTACTACAAAGCCCTATTAAAAGCGAAGTGCATGACAGTATTAACATGTAATTTTAATTTGATGGGTTTTGTACAGAGAATGACGCTATTGAGGAATATAAACATACAACTGAAAAACACAACTTTACATGATGCAATTTGAACTGTGTATTCATGTATATTGAAAACTCGTTACTAGTGAGTATGAGTGGCAAATATCTAACATTTTAACACACATATATCTATATTAATATTTTTTTTAAACAATATTTACCCCCGTTCGTGTCAAATGTAATTTCTTGTTTTATGATGTCGTTCGTGCATTGCCGTAACATTAAATCTTCATACGAAATGACGTAGTTTTAATTAACCGATACCCGCTAAATACGTTAAATGTTATGTTTTTAGGTAAATTTTATAATTATCAAATACTTTTTTTCATAAATTAAACCAGGGATTAAACGGGCTAGTATCTTTACGGTGTACAATTTCTGATATTCTATATTGGACATAACTTTTAATTTGTACAATATGTAACATATCTAATGAACGCAACTGTTAAGTATGTCGGAGGTAAAATATTAAACCAAATGACTGCTTAATACTACCAGAAAGAGAAGACATGGTGGCATCATCAATTGTGTTTAATGACCAGACTGTCATCTGCCACCCAGTGTGGTTTATGACACCCCGGGATGACGCCATGTTGTTAGTTAAGTCTGGATAATATCTGATCAAAACGAGATAATCGGATTATGCAGAACAAACGGGCAATTCAACACTGGAATGCAAAGGATTACGCGATTTTAAGATTGATGCATATAATCAAATAATAAATATTGCATTTAGTTTAATTAAATGTTTTTTTTAATGTGTTAACGTGTTTATTTTCCTAGACAAATACCTAAAAAATGCACGTTTTTCAAACATTTTTCTGTTATAACACTAACTTAACATCTCCTCTAGCAGAAAAACTTTATTTCATACAATTTGCATGACAAACAAACAAGTTTTACAAAAAGAAAGAAATTCACCCGTTGAATAATCGGTGCTCTCTTATATATGTTACCGGTTGTTTGGCAGTAGTGTAATGGCGGACGCGGAGAGTATTCAGGGGAGATAATTGGGTAATTACTAAATTATGGAACGGTCTATATACACTCCGTGATACAACTGGTAGTTTTAACACACACATATAGGTTCCATTTAATTAAAGAGTACTGAAAGCTAAAAAGTGATGTGGTTTGTTGTACAACAACAATTGGTTATGTGTAACCTATTCAAAAAATAATTTCGTTCAAGATAATTCAATGTAATTCTATAAACGACAAACACACGAAGTGTGTTGTGTATGTTTATTTTTAAAAATGTACATAAGTGGTTTAAAAGCACAATTTTTACACATTTAAGAGGTAATCGCTCACATATATGTCTAATTAATGATAATTTTATGCATTAGCAAAGATTTAACGAGAAAAACTGAAGTTTTAGTTGAACTCAATTTGCTATAGGAAAACGACGGTAGCCGTTTAGACGTAAGCGGGGTAGCTTACGTCTAATTATTTGGACTAAGTTGGTTCATAATACAATTCTCAGTGGTTCGATCCCAGGCGGGGTTAACTTGTTTTTTTACTTTTTTTTCTTTCTTTAATTTCATACTTGACTCTTTAGTCCTGTTGTTTACATTTATCAATCTAAAGCATGTAAACACAAACTTCAAAACATGCCGAAATCTGTGAACATGTAAGTTATTAATGATTAAGGTCGAGTTTGATACTGTATGGTAATATGTTTGTGATTAAATATTGTTTTAAGCTTACCTGATTGCTCAGGTGAGCTTTTGTGACCGGTCTTTGTCCGTCGTATGTCCGTCCGTCCGCCCGTTAACATTTGCTCGTAAACACTCAAGAGGCCACATTTCTTGTCCCATCTTCATGAAACTTGGTCAGAAGCTTTGTCCAAATGAAATCTCGGCCAAGTTCGAAACTGGGTTGTGCCGGGTCAAAAACTAGGTCACAAAGTCAAAAAAAAAGAGAAAAACCTTGTAAACACTGTAGAAGTCACATTTCATGCCCAATCTTCATGTAACGTCAAAATGTTTGTCTTAATGATATCTTGGTTGAGTTCAAAAGTAGTTCTGATCCGTTGAAAAACATGGCCGCCAGTGGGCGGGGCAGTTTTCCTTATTTGGCTATAGAGAAACCTTGTTAACATTCTAGAAGTCGCAATTTTTGCCAAATCATCATGAAAGTTGCAAAAAAACATTGGTTCAATTGATGTCTCAGAGGAGCTCGAAAATGGTCGAGATCGGTGAAAAAACATGGCCGCCAGTGGGCGGGGCATTTTTCTCTATATGTATTTAGTGGCAGTTTTCCCTATTTGGCTATAGAGAAACCTTGTTAACACTCTTGAAGTGACAATTTTTGCCCAATCATCATGAAAGTTGGTCAAAACATTGGTTTTATTGATATCTCGGACGAGTTTGAACATGGCCGGGATCGGTGAAAAAACATGGCCGCCAGTGGGCGGGGCATTTTTCTCTATATGAACATAGTGAAAACATGTGAACACAGTAGAAGTCACATTTTTGGCTCAATTTTCATGAAATTTGCTGAGAACATGTGTTTCCTTGATACGAGAGTTGAGTTCAAAAATGGTTCCGGTCAGTTGAATAACATGGCTGCTGGGAGGGGGGAAGTTTTCTCATTATGCCCCCCCCCCTTTCGAAGAACAGGGGGTATATTGTTTTGCTCATGTCGGTCCGTCCGTCCACCAGATGGTTTCCGGATGATAACTCAAAGAACACTTATGCCTAGGATCATAAAACTTCATAGATACATTGATCATGACTCGCAGATGACCCCTATTGATTTTAGGTCACTAGGTCAAAGGTCAAGGTCACGGTGACCCAAAGCAGTAAAATGGTTTCCGGATGTTAACTCAAGAACGCTTATGCCTAGGATCATGAAATTTCATAGATTCATTGATCATGACTCGCAGATAACTCTTATTGATTTTCAGGTCACTAGGTCAAAGGTCAAGGTCACGATGACCCGAAATAGTAAAATGGTTTCCGGATGATAACTCAAGAACGCTTGGGCCTAGGATCATGAAACTTCATAGGTACATTGATAATGACTCGTAGATGATCTCTATTGATTGTCAGGTCACTAGGTCAAAGGTCAAGGTCACGATGACCCGAAATAGTAAAATGGTTTCCGGATGATAACTCAAGAACGCTTAGGCCTAGGATCATGAAACTTCATAGGTTCATTGATCATGACTCGTAGATGACCCCTGTTGATTTTCAGTTCACTACGTCAAAGGTCCAGGTCACGGTGACCCGAAATAGTAAAATGGCTTCCAGCTGATAACTCAAGAACGCTTATGCCTAGGATCATGAAACTTCATAGATACATTGATCATGACTCAAAGATGAACCCTATTGATTTTCAGGTCACTAGGTCAAAGGTCAAGGTCACGGGGACCTGAAATAGTAAAATGGTTTCTGGATGATAACTCGAGATCGCTTATGCCTAGGATCATGAAACTTCATAGGTACAATGATCATGACTCGCAGATGACCCCTATTGATTTTTAGGTCACTAGGTCAAAGGTCAAGGTCACGGTGACCTGAAATAGTAAAATGGTTTCTGGATGATAACTCAAGAACGCTTATGCCTAGGTTCATTAAACTACATAGGTATATTGATCATGACTCGCAGATGACCCCTATTGATTATCAGGTCACTAGGTCAAAGGTCAAGGTAACAGTGCCAAAAAACGTATTCACATAAGGGTTGTCAAGGTCACGGTGACTCAACTTAGAAAAACGGTTTCCGGATGATAACTCAAGAATGCTTACGCCTAAGATCATGAAACTTCATAGGTACATTGATCATGACTCGCAGATGAAATAATGATGAAACTTGACCAGGATGTTTGTCTGAACAATATCAAGGTCAAGTTTGACATTTGGTAAAGATTGAATGAACCGACTCCTCTCAGGTGAGCGAACTAGGGCCATCTTGGCCCTCTTGTTTATTAATGTATTTTGGTAAGCTGTTGTGATCCCAGTTAAGATTGTTAACAATTTCTAATGTTCATGCATATTTCTGACAATCTATGTACCGGTACTTGGGTTTTGTCTTATTGCTGTTGTTTTTAATGAAATTTGACGTCTAGACGGTAGGGATAATTCAAACAAAAAATCTCTGTTAAAAGTGCGGAGACCTCCTTTTTTTATTTGTGTTTTATGATGACAATACGTAAATGAACATATTTTAGCAGTTTCGCAGAATTCTATTTGGCAGAAAAAAAATTCCATTTATGTGGTTAAAATAATAAAAAAAGAGGATGTTTTTTGGGTGACATAAAATATAAAAAATAAATTTCTAAAAATTTTACTTGTGTACTCCATTTTATTGGTAATGTGTGGTTTAATTAAATGGTATATGATGTATCTTAGCTTACATAATATCTAGATGTTGCCAATATCATAGGTTATTAATTTTTTTTACGCAATTATAGATTTTTTAGTTCAATCAGCAAAACTGCAGCAACACCCCTTAATGCAATATTAAGACGCGGAATACCTTGAAAACTTAGTTAATGGTATTAAGCATTTAAACTAGTTTAGATTGGCATTGTTATATTATTATTATTATTATTACAATATTCAGGTAAGTCTTATATTAAATCCAAATGAATAGCTAATAAGAAAAGATTTGGCTTCTAGTATCATTTGATTTTCTATAATAATATATTACTGGTATTTTCTATGATGTAAACTTTTATGATACTGGATTCAGCTCGGTATATTATATATTAATAGTTGTCCTGTGTAAATTTTATTCGTGGTGAATGTGATTTATATTATGTAAGGACAAATTTCGTACTTGACAACATGTAAACTGATACATTTTCGTAAATTGTATAATTTAAATCTGAAAATTGTATATGGTGGTGTTCCAGATGATGTTTGTTTTCATGATGTATGGAGTGAATATCAACATGTAAATGACGCTGTTACAGATGAGATCAGCGAGAGTTCTGGGGATCTTCAAAATGATTGTACAGTTTCTGTTTACAACACATTAAAAAGCTCAGACGTCAGTTTCTCTGGCGAGAACAGTCTGAAGAGTACAGACGTCAGTCCCGCTGTCGAGAACACATTGAACAGCACAGACGTCAGTCCCTCTGTCGATAACAGATTGAAGAGCGCAGACGTCAGTCCCTCTGTCGATAAGATATTGAAGAGCACATACGTCAGTCCCTCTGTCGGTAACAGATTGAAGAACACAGACGTCAGTCCCTCTGTCGAGAACAATTTGAAGAGCACAGACGTCAGTCTTATTCAACTAGTACAAGGTAAAACAAACAATTAATACCTAATTAACGAGGACGACGACACGCATATTATAAAAGGAGTTGCTCATAGTTTGGCAAAATGAGAATTAAAAATAAGTCATAGATTTAAAAACGCATTTTTGCAAGATGTACTCAAACAAGCAAAATAACATCAAGTAAGAAATGATTTAATTTATATATAAAATTGTAAAGCGTGTGTAATGCATTTCGTTGATAATTTAGCAAAAACGTGTAACCAACAAAGGCCTTTACGTACCCTAAAATTTCAAAAGCATTCATGCGGTGGTGGTAGCGAGTTAGCTTTTGTGTCTGTAGGTCCCCAGGTTAGGCATGTTTTCCTTGTAAGTATAATTATTAACAATTATTCAACATTTTACAGTTTTGTTACTTAATTAATGTTTTGATTTTTTCTGAACAGGTCCCTTTAAATGGTATCACGAATATTCACTAATTAAGATATGCGCTTCTTGAACATTTAACACGATACATTTAAACAGGACGACAACAGGTTTTGATAACTTGAGTTGGTACCTAAAAAAACCGGTAAAGGTCCAAAGTCGAGGGGTTAAGTCTTTCAAATACGTTATTATTTTTATAGATTCGAATACGGCATCAAGCAACTTGAAACTGGAGCCAATAATCGACGTTCAATTCGCTGTGTCTGGAATAGACTTCATGTCGGATGGGAGACTTGTAACGGTGTATAAAAATAAACAATGCATTCTCATGAACGACAAGCTGGTAAAGATAGGCAAAACGTATTTACTTCGGGCAATTCCAGTAGGTGTTGTTTGTATGTCAGACAATGAAATTGCAGTGGCACTTACCAACAAAACTATATGCGTCCTTGTCGTAGAGAAGGACTGTGTCATACGAGAGAAACGAACGTTCATTACAAATGTGCAGTACCTCGCTTTGCGTAAGCTCGACGACAGCACTTTAGTTGGCTTTACACGCGATATACCAGAACACGCGAGAAAAATCACAATGGACGGTAGGGAGGAGGACTTTAAAACTCTGAAAAAGATAAATTATAGTCGTCTATGCCCTGGATATTATTGCCAATGCGTATTCATTCCTAGTCGAAACACGTTTTTGACAATGGAGACGAACAACAAATTGCATATACATGACACTGATACGGGTTCTAACAAAGATATGCAGTTTGAGAAAGAAATATATGCAGTATGCCAAGGTCTTGAGGGCAGCGCGATGGTGGTATGCAAAAGTGAAGTTGTACAAATGACAATGAAGGGTGTAATATTGCGGAAGTGCAATCGTAGTGGTTATGCACTAATGGTTTGTGCGAACAAGAGCTTCAGTACGCTGGCAATAGCAAGCTTTGATACCATAAAGTTGTGTAAGTTATCCAAGGAAGTGCAAGTTAATTTGTTTACACTCGATGATGATATTTCATGTAAAAATAAACTTTTAAGAGTTATTGTTAAAAGCAAAATTCAAAATTAATGATCGTGAACTAAAACATTATTTTTGAAAATAAAATAAAGTTTCTGAAAATTGTATAAAGAATGAAAATGAATGGAGCTTTTTAAATAATGTCAACAGCATGGTTTAGCAAACTAGTTATTTTCATAAGTTAACCATGCAATAATTGGCAACGTATATAATATTTACGTATTAAACGTACCAACGTATTTCTGCAAAATCACTTCTTTTTTTTTAATTTTACTGCATTCTTTACTGGAACGGCTAAAATGAAAGCAGAATTGTGCATTAATGTATAATGTAAATGTATTTGTATTTAATAATACATGCCGTTCTTCGATATTCAAGTCTGTTATCATAGGTGCTTCTATATATAGATTCATCTACTGCAACAACCACATGGAGTCTGGAGCCGAGGGCGGAATTGGCATTCACTATCAATGGATTGGACTTCTTACCAGATGGAAGACTTGTTGCAGTGTTCGCAAATAGAACATGTGTTATTATGGACGACAAGCTGAACAAGATCGGAAAAATGTTTGTATTTAAGGCAAGTCCGCATGATGTGGTGTGTATGTCAGACAATGAAATAGCTGTGGCATGTAATAACATGACTATCTGTGTGCTATCTGTGCGACAGGATGGAGTCATACAAGAGAAATGTTCGTTCAAAACACAATTGCAGTACTGTGCGTTACGTAAGTTCGACACGGCCGTTATGATCGGATTTGCCGTAGAAATCGCCAGAAAGATTACCTTCGACGGCGTGGAGCAGGAATTTAAAGCCTTTATAAAACACGGTTATTCAGGAACATTGTCTGCATATAAATGCAAATATGCATGTATTCCTTGTATTAACAAGTTGGCGACTTTTGACAAGGAAACCAACGTTGTTTATTTGCAAGACCCAGATAAAGGCACATCAAAATGTGTTCACATTGCGGAGGAAATATGCGCCTTGTGTCAGGGTCCTGCGGGCACCGTGTTTGTAGTGTGCAAAGGCGAATTTGTGCAGATGTCTTGTGAGGGTCGTACACTGAATAAATGCAGCTTCACTGGGTTTGAAGATAACGTATGTGCTAATAAGGACTTCAGCGTGATAGCGTTATCAAACATAACTACTGTAAGACTTTACAAGTTGTCCATTTAGTGACAAATTGACGTAAGGTTAATACCTTGTTACTGACATCCACTTTCAATTCTTACTGAACATAATGCAGGATTATGTGCTACGTTATTCAAACATTTATTGAGCACAGTTGTGTACACATATCGTTATAGTTACTAATGTTTATGCATTTTGTTGTAATATTGTATTGAATTTTTAATTGGTAACATTGTAATACACTGTTGTATATAGCTGAAATGTAATGTATAAGAACACATGATTGTTTATATATAGAGAATTTGATAAATAAATATTTATAGGCTGTCAAATACCAGACCTAACATCTATTTTTTCGTAAAAGTAAACTAACTTGTACAAAATACAATGTTGTTACCAGTACGTGTTAAAATATGTTTTCTCTATTGATGTATATGTTTATTATTTGCTTTATTGAGAGCGAGTCTACAAGAATTACTTGTCAAAAGGCTACGAATGATATGCCCTTCCCCGACATAGTTTGCTATTGAGTATTGCAAATGTACACGTAATATGTCATGGATTATGTTTGTTTTATCGCTTAAGACGACCACTTGAATGCAGGTATGTTTCGCGAATAGCAATGTGTTTAACTCAAAAGCTAAGGATGGATCGAGGTCGAATAAGCACAATCCTGTATCATATTGTTTGCTTTTTACTATACTGAAATAATAACGATATACCTGAAGCCTCTAGCAACCTTCCGAATTAAATAAACATATTGCTAACTGTTCATTCACTTAGCATGACAAAAGCACATGATGGGTCATATTGACAGCTTACTTTAGGACTAAATATTCATCTTGAAGTACGTTCATTACCAACATACCTACTAAACTTTGAAATTAATATCAGAATAATGGTTGCATCTATTTGTATAAACATGTACGTATAGAGAAATACTGCTAAGTTTGACCTTGACTTTTAACTGGACAACCAAGTTTCCGAGAACACTTCGGCACAGGTTTAGTAATGTTGAGGCAAATGTTATTAGTAAACATACAATATCTGCTAGTCGATGTCAATTTGGCTAACATCAATAGTGAAGAAAGCTTTAGTTAGTAGTTTGGGTTCCTTAATATCTAGTTTTACTCTGGGAAAGTGTACATAAAATTAAATATTGAATATAATTGAGAAACAACTTAACGTGTGTTTTTGTTAGTTTTCCGTATGGAAAAGAAACATTCCGGCTTAAATTAGTGCCAAAAGAAGAGGAAAAAATACATCCGTATCTGCAAATGTAACATATTTCTGACTGACATCCGTAAAAGGTGACAACGTATCAAATGATTCAGAGGAGGTCCCGTATATATTCCCCGTTCTCTACTGTAACTACAAAAGGCTATTGGGAAGTCGAAGTAAGCTCACGGTGAATTGTGTTTTGGAAATCAGATTGTGAATGAAGGTGTTGTATAAAATGAACGAATCGATAATATATGTTTATTGTACAAATAATTGAGAATCAGATGCAAATTGAAGGCGTTTAAAATGGAAGATAAGCACTGTTAAGGCAAGAAAGAAAATTGGGATGGCTGTAATCGTAATACCTATTTATTGATAAAATGTTGCATTGTATAGACTGTAAATTTTGATTTAAAAAAACACATCTTCTACGAGTCATTATGTGTTTATAAATTGTATAATCTACACAAAGATCAGTATCTGTAATCAAATTTTGAATGACCAATTTCGTGTAATCATGTTATTGTTTGTTCGATTCGCACAATAATTTTTCCGATACGTAGTAAAGTATTTAAGTTTCATCAGTTTCCATTATTTCTTCAAGAGAAAATTAAAGCTGAATATATGCATTCCGTTCTGGTGTATATCTTATGTCGATAACCGTAAAATTATATTTACAATACCTTAGCATGACTAGAAGTATTTGCCTCCATTATGATTATTGACGTTGACTTTTGGGTTCACATGATTTTTGTGTTCATCCATATAGAATTCACTTCAAGTTGTTATAACCTTAGCGTAATGGTAGATAAGTTATGTATTCATAATATAAATAAATGAACCGAGTATATAAGACTATACAGTTATATAATAATTAGACATATTTAAATAAGTTTGATTGTATGATCTCAAATATTGACACAGTGGCTTTGTCACCAATACAAATACAATTCCTACATCAGACTCGGACATAACCCAACCTTTTTCCGTAAATAAAGCATATGCATGGTGATAGTATGTGGCCGAAAATGTTTATTTGCGGATACAAACTGGTACAAATATAAGATAATTGATAACTATACACACAAGAAACCGTCGGAGACGGGTGATGCTCCCCAAAGGTTTTTTTTGTCAAATATTGCAATATGTATTCAGATAAAAGGAAACGTCTTGAGGGCACAGTAGTTGGAAGGACAATGATTTTTTTACAGAAAATTTCAAAGGGCCAATACTCTGTGAAAAATCATCCAACCAGATCCCGCTGATAATATGCACATCTCCTCTTGGTAGTGAAGCTTCCCATAAAGTTTCATTGAATTCCGGTCATTAGTTGCTGAGAAATAGCCCGGACAAGAATTGCACTATATGTACAGTTAATGAAAAATTTCAAAGAGCCATAACTCTGTGAAAAATCATCCGACCAGAACCCGCTGATAATATGCACATCTGCTCTTGTTAGTGAAGCTTCCCATAAAGTTTCATTAAATTCCAGTCATTAGTTGCTGAGAAATAGCCCGGACAAAAATTGTGCACGGACGGACACACGGTAGGACGGACAGACTAAGCGGCAACTATATACTCCCCCCAAAATAAATTTTTGGGGAGCATAATAAATGCATTTTGTTATATGGACTACTGAACATTTTAAGGTGGAGTATATTTATTGTGTATAACATTTATTGATAGTTTATATACAAATATAGACACTACTTTCAAATACTTAACAAACTACTTGCGGTAGGCATGATCATATTGACCATATAAAATAAAATCATTATCAAGTAAGCATTTCACACGTCCATTTGTAAGAAAAAATGTTATAAATGCCTGCCGCAAAATTTGTATTAAGTTAAACAAAACTATTGCCAAGCAATATATTTCCCCTACCGGCTCCACCATTGTCAGATTATTTTTTGTTGTTGCCATAGCAACCAGAATTTTTGACGTAGGAACAAAATGAAATGAAGTGCATAATGTCCATATTGCCATCTATCCATTTTTTAAGTTTCATTAAAAAATATGAAGAACTTCTTAAGTTTTCGCAGGATCCAGGCAAGTGTGACAGACAGACTCACAGACAGACGCACAGAGCGCAAACCATAAGTCCCCTCTGGTGAGACAGGTAGGGGACAAATTACCTGATTTAATTCAGATACAATAACATTAAATTTACATTGACTCTATAAATTTATACGCGTGAACAAAACAATACAAAACTTAACTTTAAAAATACAATTATATACTGTACGTAAAGTGTCCTCCCAGATTAGCCTGTGCAGTCCGCAAATGCTAATCGGTACGACACATTCCGCCTTACATTGATTTTCAACAAGAAGGGTCTTCCTTTAACTGAAAAATACAATAAAAGTAGAAAGTTCTGCCCCTGATTAGCCTGTGCAGACTGCAATCTGGAACTACACTTTACGCACATGCATTAAACCCCATTATCAAAGAGTAAGGCCCATATATTTTCAGCCCCATACAAGCATACATGTAAACTGTGGATTGCACCAAATTATTACACTTAAAAAAATTGAAAATACACTCAAATTCGAGTCAAACTATCAAACAATCTATGAAACCAGACCACATCTAGCATTGAAATTGTGGATTTTGCTATACAGAACACTGATTTTAAATGGGTTAACTTTATTTTACAAAATATTTTATATGTAAACTTTTTGTTGACTTTGAGTTTTTTAAGAATATAGCATTCAATTTTAAAAATATTTTAAGAAAAATTAATTTTAAACATTAATTATACGAAAAACTAATACAGTAAGTTTTACAACGCTATTTCATTTCTTTAGGCCATCAAAATAGTTCTAATTTGGAAAATCTAAAATGGTGATGTTTATTTTGTACTTATTCATTTAACAGTTAGCAGTTAGTATGCTATAAAATAACACATAAGCTAAAATGTGTTAATCAATTAAAAATACTACTGTAGGAATTTCAAAACCCAAATAAAACCTTTGGTTATTTGGATTTTCCTGTACAAGCCATTTTGGGAGAAACTAGCTTTCAAAAAACTTGAACCTGGCTCATTTGTGTATATTTAAAAATATAAAACAGCCCTTAATTTTGACAAATTTTTAACTAGATTAACCAAACTCTAGTTCTATCAGTTCATTGTAGTATAAAGATTTTTGTTTTAAGACTGGATGTAATCTCTCAAGCCATTCATTTGGAACTTGCTTACCATAAAACTTAAACCTGCTTTTTCTATTGCATATATAAATTTTTAAGTGTAAAATGGTCAATAATTTTGTCATAATTTCAAACAGGATTAACCAAAATTGGGGTCATTTTAATACTGGGAATATGTGTTTTAAGTTAGAATGAAATAACTCAGGCCATTCCTACGATACTGGCTTTCAAAATTTTTTTTACACCTCTCAGACGCTGAATGATGCAAATGCCAGTGCCATTAGCTTGTATTTCATTAAAAAGTCTAGCAAAACACACAGTTGGCAACGCAATTTCAGTTAGTAATAGATGTAATTTTGAAGCAGGAAGTTCGAATTAACTATTCATATTTTAGTAAAATAAATAAGGAAAAAAAGAAAGAGACCCCTGGGAAATGTTCAAAATAGCCATTATTGTAATAATGATGTTTGAAATAGAAGTGTGCAACTGCACTTTATTTCAATATGTAAAAGATGACAGTTAAATACACAAATAACATTTTTGTTCAATTACACAAACCACTGAGAAAAAGATGTTTAGTTCTCTAAACCCAAATGGCCCGTGGAAAACTGGACAGTTTTTATTTATTGGCCTCGTTTAAATAAATCAAAGTAAAAAAATAGGTCGATGTCAATGTCATAATCCGGTGATAAGGTTATGTTATGTGGGTGTGTTGAGAGTTTTGATAGATAATATTCATGCAAGTATCGAAACTTTGTGACAAGATGTGTTGATGGTAGACAAAACACGTCATTTGAAATTAACCAAGACGTTGAACTTTCTGAATAAGTTTTAGTAAAAACGCAGGTCATTGTTAATGTCAAACTAAGGTCGTTTTGGTCATGCTGTTATATTCAAAGACATCAACTGTGCAAGAATCAAACCTTTTTTAGAAACATTAAAGATGTCAAACGAAACATGTGATTTTGCGTTAATCTCGTACGGACAGACGCAAGAAAAGTTGAAGAAATCACTATTGGTATATGCCTTCATGCGGTCATTAGCATAATAGATTTAGAGTAACTAAATCTGTGGAACATCTTAGTGACCAAAATACAGAAAATTGCATTGAAATAGGTTGAATAAAATAAAAAAATGGCAAGAATGAACTGCGTAGTTCTATATACGTGATAGCATGTGAGGTTTCTTGAGTAAAGCACAGAAACACACTAGTGTTTATAAAGATAATATTTCAACCTCACCAAGTGCATTCACAAACACAACTGAACATATTTAGTACAAACAAAATAGTTGTCACAGTAACAAACGTAGTTTTATTAAACAACAACTGAAGCTTTTTAAGCATCCATAGAATTATTTTTGGAAGACAAGGTCTTTGGAATAACAAAAGCAGCTTTAAACTCTAGCAGGCTAAATCAGAACATGAAGCAATCTGAGATTTTGTGTTAGGTTTTTAAATGCAGTAAACATACAACAGCCACTGGCTATATGAGCCGACCCACTTTGGTTCCCATGGAGATGCACAATATGAATATGGAACATGAAGCAATCTGAGAATTTCAACATGTTTTTTAATGCTTTAAATATACAAAAACCACGGCCCTACATGAGCCGACCCACTAGAGTTCCCATCGAGATGAACAATATGCAAAGGAATATTTCCTCTTTGTAGCAGATCTCGTTAATTTTGAGTTCCTTACGCTTGGCGAATCTGTACAGCTCCCAGAGGGGAATGATGACATGTAGACAGTCTGGAATCATCAGTCCTGGAGAATTAAAAAAAACTTAATGATTATGTTAAAAAAAACTTAATGATTATGTCACAACAACATTTTTGTTCTTAATTATGTAAGCTAATGGGCAGAAATTGAATTTCGTTTTAATTGATATAGAGTTGTTCTCTTTACCCCATCAAACCAACATGAAACATATAACGTTTTATTTAAACATCTCAACTAGTAATTGAATCAAGGAGTGGAAACTGTCTTTCTAAAAAGTATTTGTAACCTTATTTATACTCGGGCAATAAAAAAACTTCAACAAAGCAGGTTCTAAATATATGGTAATCATGCATGATGTTAGCTTTTAAAAGTGCAATGTGTTCTCAAGTTATTAAGCATAATCTTCTGTTACAAGCAACCCACCCACCCCAACCAGACAGGAACATACAGGACCCATCAACTTCGCTGTGCTTATGACCAGAGCCAAGGGGTTAAACCTCTGACCTCTCTTCAAAACACAAGCAATTTGTTTAAAATGGTTAACTATGGTTTATGTTCTTACACATGTAGATTTTATTATCCTCTCAGAATTAAACCTCTCAAAAATTTGCACAAAGTATTTCCTAGATATTACGAATTAAGCTATTACAGAGAATTTTTATTAGGTACAAAATGAGTGTAAGTCTCCAAAATTTGACCATGGTTTAAGTTATCCAACGGTGAAAATTTTGTACACATGGTCTGTCTTTGAACTCACCAATATTTCTGGCCTTGTGGAAGTTTCTGCCCTGTCCATAAATGACATCAGCAATAAACTGGTCCATGCCCCCAACAAGGATGTGCATGACGTTGATACTGGTTATGGCAAGGATCTTCCAAGAGATAATTTCATTACGGATGTCCGAGAGGTTGAGAACGAGACAAGTGGTGATCATTTCTGTGATGGTGAACCAGAGGTGGTGCTTGAAGTAAGTGTAGAAATCCTCGTTGTAGTAGCTGAAGTAGCTCCACCATGAGTAGTAGTGCGGGTAGCTGGAGACAGACCATGTGGCATTGTTTAAATACATGAGTAGTAAATATGGTAGCTGGAGTACACAGACAATGAGACATTGTCTAAATACATGAGTAGTAATGCTGTTACTGGAGTACACAGACCATGTGACGTAGTTTAAATACACAAATAGTAATGCGGATAGCTGCAGAGCACAGACCATGTGAAATAGTTCAAATAAATTGTGAATATTTGACAAGTAGTAAGAAGTATATTTCTGCTTTTTAATTTGTCTCAGATAAGTTTGCCTTTATTTGTGTGTATGATTTTTTGTCCACACATATATTAATTTGACGTTTTAACTTAACATTGATACAAAATATTGTCAGCTTACAAAGGCATTCTTGTATGCATTTCGGCTTTGAAAAAACATATATTGAAAAAAACACAAATGCAGTAATAAATGGTACATATTATGGTCTCAACTTTAATAAAGAACGTAAACATGATTGCATCAGTTGATTCAATCATATCAGTGACATACATGTAGCCTGTACATAATTAAGTTGATGTAAATACATAAGCATCCGAATTGCTATCATTCAAATGTTTTATAATGGATATGTTTATGTCATGGTATTTTGTTTTAATTATAAAACCACCCAAGTAAATCATTCAACATCTCAACGCACCTTTGCGACAATATGTGTTGTCTTCACAAAATAGTCCGACAACTGTTTGGCATTTTCATTACATAAAGCAGCCTAAATTTATTTGAGGCGGTTTCGGCTAGATTCAGCGAGATAAACATCAAACTCATTTCTTTTAGACATGGTAACACATAGGAGTCCAGCAAATATATTTTGTTTACTGACTAAAATATTTTATGAATATGAAAGTAAACCTATGTGTCGTGTTGATAAGAACATTTTGTGGACAAGGAAAACGTCGTGTTAAATAGCAGAATAAAGATCACTTGTGTGCGTCTTTATTCAACCGAAAGATGCATCTCATCTCTTTTATGACATCATTAGACCATGATCGAAGTGAATTACAGCAGCAACTTAATGTTGTTTATTGTAATTGATAGTGTTTTAAGTTTCACAGTATGAACAGGTTAAGTATGTCATTATAACAAGAGCTGTCAGAGGACAGCGCGCTCGACTATTCGAGTGCTTGACAGTATAACGTAAGCCATCATGGGAAAATTGTTCATATTCAATAATTTATTAGACGATCTTTCAACAATAAAAAAAGGAAAAAAAAAATAGGGGGGGGGAGGGGTAGGGGGGGTAAGGGGGGTGAGAAGGGGGTATAATGTGGGGTGTGGTAATTAATAAGATGATGTTTAAAAAAAAATAATTGGGGGGGGGGGGGAGGTTGGGGGAGTAGGGGGATGAGAGGGGGGTATAATGTGGGGTGTGGTAATTTATTACATGATGTTTAAAAAAAAATCTTTTTTTGGGGGGGGGGGGGTAGGTTGGGATTCTGGGTAGGGGCGTGGGGTATTGTTTGGGTGGAATCCATTGTGGTATTCAGGTAAGTGTTGTTTTGTCAAAGTAATAATAAAATGTGATCATAAATAAAGAAGTTATGGCAATTTAAGCAATATGTTCAATTATCTAAGTGTAAAAGGGGCCATAATTATGTCAAAATGCTTGATACAGTGGTCTGCTCTTGTTTATAGGTTGGGGTCATGTTGGTAAACAAGTATCCAAAATATAAAGGCAATATGTCAAAGGATATAGGAAATATTTGGGGTAGTACGCAAACAATAACATAGATTTATCAATAATATGCATATTCTAAGTATAAAAGGGACAATAATTCTGTCGAAATGCTTGATACAGTTGTCTGCTCTTGTTTATAGGTTGGGGTCATGATGGTAAACAAGTATGCAAAATATGAAAGCAGTATGTCAAGGGACAATGAAAATATTTGGGGAAGTACGCAAACTTTAACACTTGCTGCATATGCTAAGTGGAAAAGGGGCCATAATTATGACAATATGCTTGATAGAGTTGTCTGCTCTTGTTTATAGGTTGGGGTCATGTTGGTATACAAGTATGCAAAATATGAAAGAAATATGTCAAGGGACAATGAAAATAATTGGGGTAGTACGAAAACTTTAACATTTGCACGCTAACACTAACACTAACGCTAACAGAAACACTGACGCCGGGGTGAGTAGGATAGCTCCACTATATATATTTCATAAATAATAGTCAAGCTAAAAAATGCTTGATAGAGTTGTCTGCTCTTGTTTATAGGTTGGGGTCATGATGGTTAACAAGTATGCAAAATATGAAAGCAATATGTAAAGGGACATTGACAATAGTTGGGGTAGTACGCAAACTTTAACATTTGCTGCATATTCTAAGTGTAAAAGGGGCCATAATTATGACAAAATGCTTGATAGAGTTGTCTGCTCTTGTTTATAGGTTGGAGTAATGTTGGTAAACAAGTATGCAAAATATGAAGCAATATGTCAAGGGACAATGAAAATAAATGGGGTAGTACAAAAACTTTAACATTTGCTGCATATTCTAAGTGGAAAAGGGGCCATAATTATGACAAAATGCTTGATAGAGTTGGCTGCTCTTATTTATAGGTTGGAGTAATGTTGGTAAACAAGTATGCAAAATATGAAAGCAATATGTCAAGAGACAAAGAAAATAGTTGGGGTAGTACGCAAACTTTAACATTTGCTGCATATTCTAAGTGGAAAAGGGGCCATAATTATGACAAAATGCTTGATAGAGTTGTCTGCTCTTGTTTATAGGTTGAGGTCATGTTGGTAAACAAGTATGCAAAATATTAAAGAAATATGTCAAGGGAAAAAGAAAATATTTGGGGTAGTACGAAAACTTTAAGATTTGCACGCTAACGCAGACGCTATCGCCGACACCGGGGTGAGTAGGATAGCTCCACTATATATATTTTATATATAATAATCGAGCTTAAAATGTTCATGGTGATATTGCTATTAACGGGCACAATTATGCATTTATTTTACACAACGCTTATCATAATCATAAGTTATGCCCGATCGAAGTTTCAAAAACAACAAGGGCTGTTTGTAAAACATGCATGCTCATCATATGGGCTCTCCGTTGTAGTGACAGCCATTGTGTGAATATGTTTTTTGTCACTGTGACCTTGACCTTTGACCTGGACACTTGAAAATCTATAGGGGTCATCTGCCAATCATGATCAATGTACCTATGAAGTTTCATGATCCTAGCCATAAGCGTTCTTGAGTTATCATCCAGAAACCATTTTACTATTTTGGGTCACTGTGACCTTGATCTTTGACCTAGTGACCTCAAAATCAATAGGGGTCATCTGCGAGTCATGATCAATCTACCTATCAAGTTTCATGATCCTAGGAATAAGCGTTCTACAGTTATCATCCAGAAACCATTTTACTATTTCGGGTCACCGTGAACATGACCTTTGACCTCAAAATGGATAGGGGTCATCTGCGAGTCATGATCAATGTACCTATTTAGTTTCATGATCCTAGGCATAAGCGTTCTTGAGTTATCATCCCGAAACCATTTTACTATTTTGGCTCACCATGACCTTGACCTTTGACCTTGTGACCTCAAAATCAATAGGGGTCATCTGCGAGTCATGATCAATGTACCTATGAAGTTTTATGATCGTAGCCATTAGCGTTCTTGAGTTATTATCTGGAAACCATTTTACTATTTCAGGTCACCGTGACCTTGACCTTTGATATAGTGACCTGAAAATCAATAGGGGTCAACTGTGAGTCATGATCAATCTACCTATCAAGTTTCATGATCCTAGGCATAAGCGTTCTTGAGTTATCATCCGGAAATCATTTTACTAGTTCGGGTCATCGTGACCTTGACCTTTGACCTTGTGACCTGAAAATCAATAGGGGTCATCTGCAAGTCATGATCAATGTACCTATGAAGTGTCATGATCCTAGGCCTAAGCGTTCTTGAGTTATCATCCGGAAACCATTTTACTATTTCGGGTCACCGTGACCTTGACCTTTGACCTAGTGACCTGAAAATCAATAGGGGTCATCTGCCAGCCATTATCAATCTAGCTACGAAGTTTCATGATCCTAGGCATAAGCATTCTTGAGTTATCATCCGGAAGCCATTTTACTATTTCATGTCACTGTGACCTTGACCTTTGACCTAGTGACCTGAAAATCAATAGGGGTCATCTGCGAGTCATGATCAATCTACCTATCAAGTTTCATGATCCTAGGCATAAGCGTTCTTGAGTTATCATCCGGAAACCATTTTACTATTTTGGGTCACTGTGACCTTGACTTTTGACCTAGTGACCTGAAAATCAATAGGGGTCATCTGCTAGTCATGATCAATCTACCTATCAAGTTTCATGATCCTAGGCCTAAGCGTTCTTGAGTTATCATCCGGAAACCATTTTACTATTTCGGGTCACTGTGACCTTGACCTTTGACCTAGTGACCTCAAAATCAATAGGGGTCATCTGCGAGTCATGACCAATGTACCTATGAAGTTTCATGATTCTAGGCCCAAGCGTTCTTGAGTTATCATCCGGAAACCACCTGGTGGACGGACCGACAGACCGACCGACATGAGCAAAGCAATATACCCCCTCTTCTTCGAAGGGGGGCATAAAAATAATTCAGTAATTATCTAATACATTAAGTTTTATATCATGAATTATTAAAACATTGTTGTTGAGATTTTTTAGGTTGCAACAGCATTATTGTTTGCGTTTTGGCTATGATTTAATTGCATCAGACGTATTGATATCCATGATAAATAATGAACAAATTAAAGAGCCTGTTAATTGTTTATTGTATCATAATGTGAAAGGTGGTTTTGCACGAGTTGATACATAAATATCCAAATTTATATAATTGAAAGTTTTTATTTTTGGGTATCTGCATTTGCTCCATACAAAAAAAAAAACCTTCAAATCATCTTAGCGACATCTTGTGCTGTTGTTACAAAGCCGACAGCCATATGGCGTTTTGATTATATAAAGCAGGCTTAATGGTAAGAGGGTTAGAGTTTGGCTAGATTCAGAAGGATGAGCTTGAAGGTTACCGTAGGTGTCTTGTTGATAAGAATATTTTGTGGATTTGAAAGTGTTGTGTTAAATAGCAGTATAAATTTAAATGAACTTTTCTTCCAGTTTATGTCTTTATCACCAAACTACACATCATTAAATTAATTATTTTTTGTGTTGTTTAAACGTCACAGTGACCTAGACCTTTGACCTAGTGACCCAAAAATGGGTGTGGCATGTAGAACTCATCAAGGTGCATGTACATATGAAGTTTCAAATTTGTAGGTTGAAGCAATTTTTTTTATTTTAGAGCCAATGTTCAAAACCTCAACAAAATGTTAAGGTTTTAGCACGACGCGGGCGTCGGACGGCGAGCTGGCTATGACAAAACCTCGTTTTTTTTCTGAAAACGCCGAGCTAAAAATAGTGGATTGAATTGAGAGTAACTTCGTGGATAGCTGCAAGGAGAACATTGTAGTGACCTTATACAAAAACGTATTGCATGTCATTAGAAATTAAAAACTAGCCTTGTGTTCTAGAACTAAGGAGAAGTTGTGATTATCTTTAAGTATGTAAGAAATATATTTCACTTTTAGAACTGTTGGTTGGTACTTCTACAATAATTTTAAATTGTAATTCATATGATTATATTTTCAATAGAATTTAAAGACAATCTAATGTTATTTCATAACAGAAACATTAATAAATGTTAAGGTCGCCCTGGTGTAATGGATATGGTGTCCGCCTTGCGACCGGGAGGTCACGGGTTCGATCCCCACCGTGGGAGCGTTCTTTAGATCTCCCCCAAAGACACCAAGTACTGGTTCTAGGCCCAGGAAACTGACTCGAGAGCGTTTATATAAGCCTAAGGCTTTCGACGCAATCGAGCTAAAATAAATAGGTTTAAACTAATAAATGTTAATTGGAATAATTTCGGTTAAGTAATCAGGAAAACCCATTTATGCAAAGAAAAACACTTACATGTTAACAATATACAGTGCAAACATGGATGCCCTCAACTTTCTCCGCCGCACCAATGGTATCAGGTACTTGATGCTCTCATACGCCAGTAGAACGAAGACAATGGTGAAGATCCATATACGGAACGTCTGCCAGGTGGCGTTGAAGTACACATGCTTGTATCCAGTAGTGCCTGGTTGTTCATATTCTCCTGAAAATGGTAGGTGTGTGTGTGTGTTGATTTCGAAATGTATGATGTTCTCCCATACCTACAACTGCATTATGTGAGGACGAGGGGTCTCTTTCAGCGCTCTTACCTTAAATTAAATGACAACGCCCACAGATGTTGGGACAAATTTTTAATGATTTAAGTTTTGAATCATTTGCCTTTTACTGTAGGATTGTCTTTTTTGACGTGGTCTTTTTATGTGAAGGCAAAACCGGAGTACCTGAAAGAAACCTCACCTGTCTAGTGACCACAAACCAAAATCACATGCGCCAGGAGTGGGGAAGAAATATCAGGTTGCCGAGGTTTAGAAAAAAGTGAACCAACCACTGCGATTTTTAATACTGGAGAGCAAAATTACAGGCGTGTAATGATCATTTTTATATCAATAAAATATACCAATGAGATGAATCCATATTACTCTCACTGTACATGAATATATGTTTTAGAAAATATAAAAAAAAGGAATTAAAAAAAAAAGAAAAGAAAATGTGCTTTTTATGTGTGTGCTAACATTTACATCAAAAGCGTTATCTCCCTTATTAAAAGACTATAACATATTTTCAACTTAACATACTATTTGATTTTGTAAGATACTGTTAAAAGGTGCAAGAATAAGCATCCAATTATTTCATTTCTGGATCTCTGCCTAAAGGTTCAATAACCACTGTCCCCCTCAACTAATTACACTCATAAGCTAAAACCTTACATTTAATCTAAACGGTACAACCCAACCCAAATACACAATTGTTTCTAGCATTCTGATTGGTGAATATTATAAGATAGGATTAGGTTTTTAGATAAGACAATTTCATAGTCATGGGACCAGCATTACTTCACTTTTTGGTCTATGTCTCATAACAGATTTTGTTTGGTCACTATTCAAAGTTAGGAATAGGTTTCAAGATGTAGAACTTTCATAGTCCAGGTTCAAGATTCCGCTTGACAGTCTACCTCTCATTACGGTATCGAAGCAGGAGCACGTGCAGTTGTTTCTTGTGATGACAGGCTTGTCTGGAACCCACATCCACAAATGGAATACACCTGGAAAGTGCCAGTTGATGAACATGTGATGTTAATGAAGTAATATTTATGAAAACATATGCAAGCATTATTTGAAGGTGACAACTGTACAATCATGTAGATATATGCATTTCCTAAATATGCTTAGGTAAGCTTAAAACAATTTCCATGAAACACCTCCTAAAGTTATTGAGCTGAAACTGTTTTTCTATTTTTACCAACAGTGACCTTGACATTGACCTTACATTAACCCCAAATTAAATATTGATAAGGCCTTCATGTAAGCTTCTTAAACACACAATTTGAATGCAATACTACCATCTATACAGAAGTTATTTAACAGAAACATTTTTTATATTTTTTTAATAACAGTGATCTTGACCTTGCAGGGCTCAACATTAACAGTTGTCCTATTGCCCCTGGCAAGTAAAAGTTAGGTCCGGGCAAGTTATTTTATAATCTAGTTGTCCTTCCGGGCAAGTGCAAAAAAGAACAAAGAGCATTTATGTAAGACTTTAATAAGATTTTTATTGCTGTAATCATTTTGTTAAATATGCACAATTAATAAATTATTAAATAAAAATATGAGGTTTACAGTTAATGTGATATTTCATGTTTTGGCAAATGGATTTACATTTTGAGGTCAAGTAGATTTTCTAAGTACTTGCCCGGTTGGGCAAGTTGGTTTTTAGGTTAATGTTGAGCCCTGCCTTGACACAAAAAGCTCAACCTAGTCTTTCTTTAAGCTTGCTATCAGAAGCAAAGTTAAAATCACTATATGCAACCAGCATAAAACCAGAACAGCCTGCAAACAACTACCCAGTGGGCACCCAAAGTTGCTGCAACGTTGTATTAAGGCTGCATTCAAACGTTGCAGTTTAGTTGTCACAATAGTGTAATAGTATATGAAAGTTTTCCTGACGTTTTTTTCCAAACGCTGCTGCAAAGTTGTATAAAGGTATCATTCAAACGCAGTATATAAAAATATATAATTTTTTAAAAATAAATTATAAAATTATAAAAAGATAAAAAACTTTTTCTTTTTTTTCTTCTTTCCAGTATTACCATATGGACACTGTCGAGTCTGTTTCCTGCAAAGAACCAGTACTTGATATCTATGGAGATTATAAGAACGCTACCGAGTAAGAATCAAACCCACCAACTCACGTTCGCTGGAAGGACACCGCATCCACTACACCACCGCGACATTTGAAAGATTCAGCAAATTTTGTTTACTATTTATTTTTGGTTGAAACTTTGAAACTAGATTCTACCATTTTAACTCATAGCACAACTTAAACAATATATTTTATCCAGGGATTTTGAGTAAAACTTCATCTTAAGCATCTTTAGGTTTAAGGAACTGATCTGAAAAATTTAAAAATTCAATTTCTAAAATTTACAAGCGATCATATTTTCATTCATGCAATGCAGGAACTGTGTTATTATAAAGTGCTGTAAACTTACCACTCATTTCTTGAAGAAAAATAATTATATGAAAAAAATAAGAAAGTATGCATTCCACCTAGCGGCAATACTGAATTCAAGGGAAAAAACTAGGGGCGATACTGAATTCAAGGGAGAAAACTGCAGAAAAACTACAGACACTAAAAGAGTGCACAATTACCTAGAAGCAACATTGTTGCAACATCCTTCTCAAACGTTCGACCGACGTTTCGCATGCAACATTGCAGAAACGTTCGGAAGAGGTTACTAATGAAGGGATCAGAATGCAACATCCTTCCAACGTTATGATAAAACGACCTTGTATTGTTTTGTATGCAACATTGTGGCAATGTTTGGTAATGGTTGCTGACGTTGCGTCCTAAATATTACGTTTTAGAAACAGTCGTAAAATGTTTGATGCCCACTGGGTAGCAATCTGTTAATGTGTTATGCTGTTGGCTGTGCATCAGTATCTTAGGGTTGGAAATGAAGATATACAAAATTGAATCAAGAAAGAAAGATATTTAATTTCATTTGATAGCTTCAATATGAGACTCTAAGTGGTGAAGGGTTAATTACCAATATGTAGATAAGGTAGGATGCTGATGACGAATGTGCCGATGAGGAAGGAGAACACCTTGTCCTTGTAGCTGGTCACCGAGGGCGCGCTGGCATCATGGAGACTGCCAAGCTGCTGCTCCATGTAGCTCTGCATCATGTTACCTCCTATAGGCATGGTGACTCTGCAAAATAAAAATAATATCCAATCCAAGAAGAACTAGTCCAATCCAGGCACAAGTTGTGTGAAAATAAAACTATGTACAGTCTGAGGTTTAATATGCAAGCTGGTGCTTTATTAAAGCATTGTAAAATAGTGTCATCCCTCCAATTCAGTGCCGTTTTAACACGTCGGTCTTTCAGATGCTAAAATAAAAAAGCTTTAAAAAAAACATGCGTCCGAATTCATAGACGTCCGAATAAACGGTAACGTTTAGTAAATATTCGCATTTGAACGTCTCTGACGTCTTAAAAACGAACATTAAACGCTTAAATTCCACTGTAATTTCATTTGACTTAAATCAAATACATCAAATTCCAAGGCAATAAACTTGCGATTTTACCTATGTACTCACCTTGATCGGCAAATATCTGGGCAAAGGGGTGACACTACCTTTCAATTAACAGGCTACATTCTACCATATCGTAACACACAAACACCAACACAAAGCACTTGAGTACTGTAGAGTAACTTGTTCTGAATTTCCATTTTAAATTATACATATAAAACATGTACATCGAAACTCGTTATTTATTTCTATTTCTGTTATCTATTTATTGACTAGTGTGATTTTTAGGCATTTGTTTACAAGAAGTATGTTTCATTTCTAGTGATTTTTCATAAGTTGTGCATCTTACTTTTTAATATCAATTGAATGTGCTTCTTTTAAAATTTAACAAACGACTGTTTTATATCAAAGCATACAATTCAAATGCTTTTCTGTTAGTGAACATGTAGCTCACTGTTGTTGTGCTCTTAAAGGGATCTTTTCACGCTTTGGTAAATTGACAAAATTGAAAAAAGTTGTTTCAGATTCGCAATTTTTCGTTTTAGTTATGATATTTGTGAGGAAACAGTAATACTGAACATTTACCATGGTCTAATATAGCCATTATATGCATCTTTTGACGATTTTAAAACCTAAAAATTATAAAGCGTTGCAACGCGAAACGATTGAATAATTTGGAGAGTTCTGTTTTTGTCGTTAAATTTTGTGAAACTACGAAGATTGCTTATATAAGGTATAAAATTCGTCACGTATGTGTACTCGGCGGAATAGCTCAGTAGGCTAAAGCGTTTTTACTTCAGGACTCTGGCAGGACTCCAGGGGTCACTAGTTCGAAACCTGGTCCGGGCAATGTTCTTTTCCTTTTTTTAAATTTTATTCTTGATTTTTTACTGGAGCTTTTACGATCCAATGTTTACATTTATCGATATAAAGCATTTAATGAATAAGTTAAAAAATGCCAAAATCTGTGAAAAGGCCCCTTTAATAATACCCTGTCAATAATACCCGCACCTGTCAATAATACTGGCAAGGGGAGTTAGACAGTATAGATAGATAGATACTGTAATTCAGCTAGATCACAGATCTATCAATAAATGTTTACCGATAGATCTTTGGCTAGATGCTTAACGTCTTACTGTTGTACCTTTCACACTTAATGTTGTAACTTTTCTTTACTTGTTCATTTACTTCATTAGGTGTTAAAGGTCTGTGGACTATTTATATGGTGTTGAAAGTCTACAAAAGTCTTTGGAAAACCTCATTAAAAGATATGTTTATCAGTAAAAAACAAGATATGTGTTTGTCAGAAACACAATGCCCCCTAATGCACCGCTTTGATTTTTTTTTAACCTTTGACCTTGAAGGATGACCTTGACCTGTCACCACTCAAAATGTGCAGCTTCATGAGATACACATGCATGCCAACTTAAAATCAAGTTGCTACGTTCAATATTGCAAAAGTTATGAAGAAGGTTAAAGTTTTGGTTAAAGTTGTGGGACACACACACGGACACATACAATGACAGACAGGCCAAAATCAATATTCCCCCGATCTTTCGATCCGGGGGCATACACATTTCTCATGGCATGTGCATAAGCTTTCTTCACCAAGTGAACGCCGGAACATGCATTTACTAAGCCCTGTCTTGAGCTAACACATTTGGTCCATTCACTGGGAAACAAACTGATCTTTTTATCTGAGAAATATAAATAAAACAACACGGAATTGTGGTTCTTCAATTCTTATTACAGTGAGTGCAAACCTATTTGCTATCTGTATTAGGAAATTTATGCAAAAAGATCAAGAAAAACATTTCTAACTACATATACAGATGCAAAATTTCAAAGAGATATGTGAAAATACAAAAGTTTAAAAGGTTGTTAGAGCTTACAAACAATTCCAATAACAGCAATATTGTCATTGTTTCTAATTGACATTCAACAATGTGTGGTTTCATGGCCACTTAGACTACAATACTAAGTGATCGATAAAAGGGACATACATCAACGTACATCTAAGTACATGTATTACATAAAGAGAAAATTAATACACAGTTGCACATACATGTACAAGGACAATATAAAATTGAATAAATGGAATATATAAACTGTTTCTGTGTTATAATAGTGTGCAGGTGCATAATAAATAAATCACACATTTCTGCACTACATATTTGACTTGTATTCATATTTGACATATCCAATGCATAACAACTGACCATGAGAGATATAAAGCTAAACAAGTTGATAGTCATGAACAATTAATGAGATCATTAATTTATCATTTATCATTAGTTGCCTTGTCTTATTCTGCTTAACTACATATTTGACTTGTATTCATATTTGACATATGCAATGCATAACAACTGACCATGAGAGATATAAAGCTAAACAAGTTGATAGTCATGAACAATTAATGAGATCATTAATTTATCATTTATCATTAGTTGCCTTGTCTTATTCTGCTGAGAATTAACCAATCGAATGACGCATATTCAAAACAGTCAATGGAAATTATCTAATTTGTGTGACGCACCATAACCCATTTACTTTTGTTACATTTTCTCAAATGATGTTTGCTACCAATACTTCATTCTTTGATTATATACAAATTGGTTAATAGTTGGCTAATCAATATACCAGGCAGTTTCCATATGATATTTATTATACCATGGGTTTTGACAATTTATGAAAACCAAATGGGTAAGTTTTTTCATCCTCTCTGTCTGTTAAAAACCATTTACCTAACAACACAAAATTGATAAAATTCCACATTCTTTTTTGACGTGACAGATAACATGTTACAGGATCTGTTTTAAGACAAATCAACTCCATTCATGTCCTTTATCTTATAAAATTATAAAAAAATATACAAAAATGTACATGTAGACCACTTATTTCCATTTTGGACCACAGGTCATGCATGTACCGGTAATTAAGTAAATCTTTGATATATACACAGACTAGATACACTGCATCAAAAACTAACTGCCTCAAGAAAATGTGAGTGTGTCTTACACAGATAGAGCTAATTAACAGACATCCCTATTCGACATATTGTTGATGCTGTAGAAACCATGAGTACCATTGTTTCTCACCAGGGGCTGGTATTTATAAAGCTCCTAGGAGAAATCTTAACATATGTCTTACTATGGCTTTAAGTTCAAACAAAATTTTCTTTTGGAAATCTGATTCTTTATAATAACATAATGATAAAATATTAACAAAGGTTGCAAAATTTACTCGTTTGCGAGAATTTAATGTAAAAAGATACAAACATGAACATTATTAGTATAATTTAATAAACTTGCCATTAGCAATAATATGCAACAATATGTGCATATTTTAAAATATTTTTGACTTGCAGTGTACAACTGGTAAATATTTGTTAAGTTTTCCTAGGAGCTTTAAGAATACAGGTTTCATTCAATGAGCAGATAACTCAGATTCTTTCCACACACCTCCTAATATAATAATTAAAACATCATACACAGTAATAATACATACAACGTGCATACATACTCCATATCAAGCTCACAATTCAATAAGTATCTTGAGAATGTCTAAAAATGTCAGTTTTTCCAAATGTTACTGAGAACCTTACGAATCTTAACCCTTTGCATGCTGGGAAATTTGTCGTCTGCTGAATTGCTAAAATAAGCATTTCATCAAATTTATTCAAAGAATACTATCAGAATATCAAACAGTTTGGATGCTGATGAGACGCCACGTTCTGTGGCGTCTCATCTGGATCCAAACTGTTTGCAAAGGCCTTTAAAATTCGGTTCCCGCACTGAAAGGGTTAACGATAACAACACATAAAAGTAGTTTGCGAACTAAGCCATTTACAGGGTGCAGAATCAATGAGGTTTTCAGGGGTTACACACGGGCTGGACAGAATGTAAACCCAACGTTAAGAACTTCATTTTTGCAAATATCTCAAGTTATTGAAATTCATTTGCAAAACTCTTAAGTGTATAAAAGACAGTTTTTCTTGCAGTTTGTGTCGATATCTTAAGGTATAAGAATGAATCCTTGAATACATCTGAAATCGGTGACAAAATTTCACATTGCGTGAAACATAACCGTATAAATGAATGCAGTACACACAGAATTTTTAACATAAACAAATGCTTATTAAATAAAGTAATTCTTATGTAATTCACATTGCCATAAGCAGCGTACAAATCTGTCTTTTATGCACTAGTTGAAATTTTTAAGAAAATTTGTTTAAAAAAGTTATTTTTGATGATTGGGAGCCCCACAAAGTCACGTGATCCTGCATCCTGATTCAATACGGTACGGATTTTACGCATTTCAAAGCAAAATTTCTATCCAATACGTGTAGCTTGTATTTTATTATGGAAAAAAAACCTATTTATTGAAAAAACCCAATTGTATTTTACAGTGGAAATATTCTATTATAAAATTTAAGATTAGCTATTATAAGTTACATAATAAACATAAATATATGTAACACATAATCTATAACAAATTATTTGAATCACTCAAAGGGAAATAACAGCTGCAGAAAAGTTCTGCTCATAAACATGATTGTGAGAGGAACAAATGATGATATCGGTACCGGCGTAATCAGAATATTTGTGCTGCAATTTTTAGAATTTTTTAGTGCATAGGCAATTATTTATTTAATAATCAATATTGTCAGTTAAAAATAACAAAAGCAGAAAGATTATGATGTCCAAAATTAAAACAGTTGTACTATAAGAGACAAATATTTGTGTAATGAATTTAAATCAAATGTGTTTAATTTTTGAAAGGGTATATATAGGCAGGTAAATTAAAATAGGAGAACTGGAAAAGAAGGAATGTTGTTGGCATAATTTGATCCCTTATTTTAAACATTTGTAAACCACTTTTAAAAATAAAAAAATAATAATTTAAAAACCAATTATGCACATAACAGTTAATCATATAACAAAGAGACTGTACCTAAATATGGAATACAAAGTCAAAAACTTTGAAAAAAGACAAAAATCAGACAATGAGTATTTTTGTAATTTTTTTTTAAACCTTAAATATTTTGATTATTGCCAATCACAATGTTCTTTTAGTTTTCCTTTTGGGATTTGATTTTAAACAATAAAAAATGGAGCATGAAACTATTATCTCTGTAAAATACATGTTAAGCAGACATAACTGTTATACTATAATACAATGATGCGTTGAAATCTTCAGTTTAAATAATGCATGCAATGTTTCAATAATGTACCTCTCTTGGTATCTTGGTACTTGGAATAAATGTACAATTAAATCATATACAAGGTGGATCTGGATAAATCACAAATAGCTTAACCCTTTGCATGCTGGGAAATTTGTCGTCTGCTAAAATGTCTTCTGCTGAATTTCTAAAATTAGCATTTTCTTCGATTTTTTTCAAAGAACACTATCAGAATAGCAAACAGTTTGGATCCTGATGAGACGCCACGTTCTGTGGCGTCTCATCTGGATCCAAACTGTTTGCAAAGGCCTTCAAAATTCGGTTCCAGCACTGAAAGGGTTAATAGACAAATTATGCAAATTATACACTCAGCAACAAAATTACAAAGACACCAACAATATTGCACACAACAATTTTACAAATGCAAAAAATAAAATCATAAATGTGCTAATGTACCCATTCATAAACACAATACTGATTTCTTCCAAATCTGTTGACATATATATGCACATATACAAAAGACGAAATAAAACCTTCGAGAACATACCATTTTACAGCCTTGTACATACCAATTTAGGGCAACAAGTTATGGATTGCACTTCAATGGTATCAGTAAAGGTGTTATATATATTTATTTAAATACTTCATGAAGACATGAAGAAATATAACATATACATGTATATGAAAAACTGCAAAAGTTCGCTTTTCTACCCGAAACAAGGATCAGCTTATGTTGTACACGACTACTTAAGACAGAAGAAAAGATCTTCACAAACAAATCTGTAACCCCTTATATGATTTTTAATCCCTATTTGTCACATAAAAATTTCAACTGGACTTGAATCAGTGTTTTTTTCTAAATCCTCCATTAATGGTTATCGTAAAATGTGAAAGTTTCTAACATGGTTAAACTTAGCAGTTTTAAGTGAATTTAAAATATTGTTTTTATTTCACATATTTTTCTTAATCAGTCTAGAAAAAGATACATGCAATTAAAATCAAAGCTGACAAAACAAGACTCTTGCCAAGCAATATATGTTCCCTACCGGCTCCACCATTGTCAGATTTTTTATTTATTTTTATGTTGCCATAGCAACCAGAATTTTTGACGTAGGAACAAAATGAAATGACGTGCATAATGTCCATATTGCCCTCTATCCATGTTTCAAGGTTCATGAAAAAATAAGAAGAACTTCTTAAGTTATCGCAGGATCCAAAAAAGTGTGACAGACAGACAGACACACATAGTACAAACCATAAGTCCCCTTTGGTGAAACCGGTACGGGACAATTAATACATTAACTTGCAAGCACATGTGTTTTCATCAATAGAGATACCATATTATGATATAGGTACAGACAATGTGTTTTGTAAACATAAGATGAAGACTGCTGACAAAATTCTGCCAAAATAATATGCATAACATATTATATTTATTGGTTCATTTAGACATGTTATGATTTTGGTAAAGTTACCAAAATAAAATTAATTTAAAACTTTTAATAAATATTTGATTTTCAACTTCATATTAAAACAAGCAAAAGAATATTCAATAGAATAATAATTATCAAATTTTATTAATATCCCTTGAACATTTCGACAACTAACAGCCCTTCAATGCTCCATTTAAAATACTTCTATCCTACAGCTAAATGATTTTATAGAACAAATACGACTCATAAAGAAAAGATAAGGTTTTCTCCGCAGTTTTTTTTAGATCAGGTTTCATTCACACTTATTTTTAGAACATTACGCAGGGACTAGTTTTTTTGGCCTTTCACCCCTGATTGCGTCATTTACGTCATTGGGTACGCAGTCGTTTAACGAGAGTTTACGAGTGCGTGTGTGTTTACGATGGATTACTATAATATTATGAATGTGAAAAACACAGTGTTTGGATATTAAAACTGGAATGAAACTGGTGAGACTGCATTTTCGATTTTGTTAAAATGTCGAATGTACTCGAATAACGCGATGTTTTGTTGAACAATTGATGGATTAAATTTAAGAAAAGTGTCAGTGAATTGTTCTTTAAGTTTTCGAAGGAAATCGATGTCGAATTAAAATGGTAATTTCTTTGATGGTTTAGTCGTTCCTTTGTCAGTGGATCAAAGAATGTCTATCCACAAAGAATTGCCTGCTTACATCCAGTGCTTTAAAATGGAAAAGATGGATGGCGATGAAGAAATTTGTCTAGAATTTTAACTCGTCATGGAAGCAAATTAAAAATTAAGAAAATAAACATGGACATGGTTATTATACAACTTCGGTGAGTAGAACAATAATTTTATGTACACTTCAACACCGTTATTTCGAACACCGATAATCCGAAGTCACCGTTATTTCGAAGTATTTTTCGGGTCCCGATTGTAGTTCTGCTTTGTTCAATGTAAAATTTCATTGTTAATCCGAACTTCGTTAAACCGAAGAAATCGTTAATTCGAAGTGTTTATGTCGGTCCAAACACTATAATTCGCACCTTATTATCAATCTTTAATCCGAAGTCAAAACTGCAAAACTGCAAAACACTGAGCGTAATTTCACACCTATGTCGTCTGCGCGTTGTGCGTCAAAGCCGATAATTACACCTTTGTCGCCTGCGCGTAGCATGTTAATTTTATAATGTCGTCAAAAGCCGACGACGAGGCCGACAACACATGAAAGAACATGATATCTAATCAACGTGTGATCACATGCATCAACGACGTAAGGCAGTTCTGCGAGCAAAACACGGGCGGAAGCCAGTTCATCAATTTCCTTGACAAATTGGAGAAATATGTTACACGCGTCCAGTTTAGTGCTGCTAACGCCGGTGTTCAGAAAGACATCGCGCCTTATTTAAAAAAAAGTGAATTCATTTCCGAAAATGTATTCATATGTATTAACATGTATAATGCGCTATGCATTATATTTTATATGTTCTGTAATTAGAGAAAAATAAAAAGAAGAAAAAGAATCGTTTTATTCCTCCGTTTGTTACAAGTAGAAATCAATTGCTATCTGACTAGTTTACGTTTTTAAGTAAAACAATAATTAAAAGTACAGTGTGACCCAACCATGCGAATTCCACAATGTTGTATTTTTTCAGGATCAAAGAAGTCGTCTGTCAAATGTTTATTTCGAATAATCGTTAATCCGAAGTTTTTTTAACGGTGCCGACGACTTCGAAATAACGGTGTTGAAGTGTAAATAAATATAAAGTGTGTAAAAAGAAGAGTTGTTTAAAGACTAAAATTAACAATATCGGCGGGAATAAATGCTGAATCATGCTTCACGTAGCCACGGTATGTGTCTACACATTTTGTAAATTTCAAAATGGCGGGAGTCATTTTTGTTTTTTGTTTTTTTACAGTGGTGAAACAAGAATTGTAGTTTTAACACAACCGTCTGTGTTCTACTTGAGTGTGTTACATTTGGAACACTGATTAAATTTGAATCGAGGCGTAAAGCGATATTTTGTCTCGTTACTTTTCTTTTGCGTGGAATTCTTAAGGACTACTTCGATTTCGGTAAACAGGAAAGATCACAATAAATATTACTACGCAATGTAAGATTCGGTTAATTTCATGTGCTTTTGCTTTTATTTTAGGAATAAATAAAATAAAACAATATTGTAGGATAAATAGAATACTATGTTAGTGTGATTGTGTACTTAAATTTATCCCACTCGTGTCAGAAACGCTTACAAGGCTCGGCAAGCCTCGCTATGTAAACCTTTCTTCACTCGTGGGATAAATTTAAGTACACAATCACACTAACATAGTATTCTCTATATTATAAACAATAGGACAAAATTAATATTACTTAGTGAAATAATAAGGTTAATTTTTAAATTATCAACATCGATAAAAAATGTTGACATACAAATTATTCCATTAAGAAGATTTCTCCAATCGTTAAAAATCTACAAATTCTATATAAACAAGGGCTGTTTGTAAAACATGCATGCCCCCCATATGGGCTGTCAGTTGTAGTGGCAGCCATTGCGTGAATACGTTTTTTGTCACTGTGACCTTGAGCTTTGACCTAGTGACCTGAAAATCAATAGGCGTCATCTGCCAGTCACGATCAATGTACCTATGAAGTGTCATGATCCTAGGCAAAAGCATTCTTGAGTTATCATCCGAAAATCATTTTACTATTTCGGGTCACCGTGACCTTGACCTTTGACCTTGTGACCTCAAAATCAATAGGGGTCATCTGCGAGTCATGATCAATCTACCTGTGAAGTGTCATGATCCTTGGCATATGCATTCTTGAGTTATCATCCGAAAACCATTTTACTATTTCGGGTCACTGTGACCTTGACCTTTGACCTAGTGACCTTAAAATCAATAGGGGTCATCTGCGAATCATGATCAATCTACCCATGAAGTTTCATGATCCTAGGTGTATGCATTCTTGAGTTATCATCCGGAAACCATTTTACTATTTCGGGTCACCGTGACCTTCACCTTTGACCTAGTGACCTCAAAATCAATAGGGGTCATCTGCGAGTCATGATCAATCTACCCATGAAGTTTCATGATCCTAGGCGTATGCGTTCTTGAGTTATCATTCAAAAACCATTTTACTATTTCGGGTCACCGTGACCTTCACCTTTGACCTAGTGACCTCAAAATCAATAGGGGTCATCTGCGAGTCATGATCAATGTACCTTTAAAGTATCATGATCCTAGGCCCAAGCGTTCTTGAGTTATCGTCTGACAACCACCTGGTGGACGGACCGACTGACAGACCGACATACCGACATGAGCAAAACAATATACCCCCTTTTCTTCGAAGGGGGGCATAAAAATAACTTAATGTTCAGAAGTAATATATATCATTTGAACACACACACAGCTAAATCTCAAAAGTTAAGACTAGTTTAACTAACAAAATGTACACATTTTATAAGCTATGCTTACAATACTAAAGCAACTACAATCAGCATAAGCTGAGCCCCAGTCCACGGTATTTTGAAAACAAATATTACATTTTGCTTTATTTATTTGGTTGTTAACATTCGTATAATGTCTGCACACATGACAGCCAGTGATACAAGATCCTCTGGCATATATCAACAGCACCCACCCTCATTTGTTGAGCATCCATTGTATTCGATATTCACACCAGAGGACCGTTTCAACAAACATTGAACGACAAATTTAGAATAAGATACATATTTTGAAGAAACATTATTGCAAAACACCAAGGCATATTATGACTAATATCCAGTAATTTTATTCATTTCATCAGTGTCTTACCGTCGGAATATGTTTTGCGTGGATATTTATAAACACCATGTATATTTTCATTTTCAAATTTTAGTCGTAAATTAAGATTGTCGTACGATCTTTGATGAAACAACCCCCTGGTCTTTTCAAACATTAATATAATAACATTTTTTTATTACAGACACAAAAGTGTACAGCATAGTTTTTTTTCATTGAAAATGATGCCCTTTTAATATGCATTGAAGTATTTTCAATGGACTGGAGCTTTCGCCCAATGACAAAGGAGTTGCCTTTTTTCTAAAGAAATTTGTCCCTTAAAGCAAGAAAGCGAAATCAGCATATGGGCAAAGAATGCCGATAGGTCATTATTGCTTTAAAGTGTTACCCATACAATACAAATAAGGTGGTCATGTAAAAAAAATAATACTGACTAGTCAATCGCATCTTAGTTACCAATTATTGCACTGTTAACAAAAATGGATTGTAACAATACTTTGTGTTGCTATACTAAAAAAGTGTTTCTTGGTACCCTTAACTACCGCCACCCCACTTTATTTCTTGCAGAAATATACTTTCACGTATCCTTTCAGTTAATGAAAAACAGTATCTCTATGTTGCCAAAACTTTGCTCATAATATCATTATAATTATTGTCTTAACCCTAGTTATATCAATTTATATCAAATAATCTTCTAATTAAATTAATAGTTATGACTGTCAAAATCAACAGTATTAACTATAAATATTAATTCACCTTCAATTTCTAGTACTAATTAAATAAATTACACAAATATTCATTTGACCTAAAAATTTCTGTTAAACAAAACAACTGCTTTAAGGTACTAATAACAATTCATTTATGCTATAAACAATTGATGTCAATAATAGAAATAGAAAAAGAAACACATGTAACAAAATAATCAATAATAACTCAAATATTTAAAACACAGTCTAGTGTGGACTTTCTTAAATTTTGAATCTAAAAAAGACCCCAGCTTTCAAGAAAAGTACTGACACAGTGTCTAAATTTGCTTGCTGTGACCATTTGTGTGTGGGGTACCCACAGCATCCCCGCAGTCCTGGGAAAAATAGGTCAGATTATCATCCGCGTCCAACTTTGTTGTGTCAGCGTCATTATTCCTCATACCATTCCGCCGTATGACTCCAAAATCAGCACTTTTGTTTTTCGCTTCCGGATTTTCTTTGTGCTTAGAAAACTCCTCCCTGTTGGTTTCCATAATCTGAGAATTCAATCGATCATTTCCCTTCTCACCTGAGCAGTGACCACTGGAACAGTCACAGTTCTTGTCAATCTTCCCAGACCAATCCACTGGTTGACTCTGATCAACAAAAACGGGAACTTCTTTGATGTCTTTAGTTCGGGAAATGTTGAAGTAGTACGAGGAAGCAACTATGAACTTTCCTATCACCGGCAGCAGGATCACCTGGTGACCCATGGCGCAGATTCGATACAGTCGACCGTAGAACGGGTCAGATACAGCGGGACACAGCATGTTGTTTAGATTCACCTGGGATATCTGAAATAGTAATACATAACTGAGCCTTGCTCTGGGAAAATGGGGCTTAATGCATGTGTGTTAAGTGTTGTACCAGATTAGCCTGTGCAGTCCCCACAGGCTTATCAGGGACCACACTTTCCACCTAGTCTAGATATTTGGTTAGAAGAGACTTCTTTAAAACCAAAAATACTATATAAGTGGAAAGTATTGCCCCTGATAACTCTGTGGAACTGCACAAGCAAATCTGGGATGATTCTTTACCCAAGTGCATAAAGCCTTGTTCCAAAGAGCGCTTCTCAACTATTTTTCATTATTAAGCTTTTAATTGGTAATTGTCAGCAATATAAAATGAATTTGTCTAAGACTCCATAAGACCACATAAAAAGCAAGCATGCATTAGGCTTTAGTGCATGGATTGTAGCCAGCTGTGCTCATACAATGGATTGTTCATAAATGTCACACTCACACACCAAAACATTTTTTCACATACCAATTGAAATAGGACATTTGTCAACAAACATGGCACTGTTTAATCAGCTATTTTTCAAGACACATAAATCAGGCATGCATGGAAAGCTTGGGATAAAGGCCTCTAGAACATTCTACATTTCATGGTGATGCCATATTCAAGTTCCAATTCAAGCACTTTTTCGCAAACTTTTTGTTGACTGTCACAGACAGAGCTACAGGGTTTCTTCAATATATTTCAATCCGTGAGGTGGTATAATAAATGAGCCTTGTTCTTACAAAACTGAGCTTAATGTATGTGCTTAAAATATCATCTCAGATTAGGCTGTGCAGTCCGCACAGGCTTATCAGGGACAACACTTTCCGCCTAAACTTGATTTCTGTTTTGAAGAGACTTCTTGTATACAAAAATAAGTAAAAAGTGGAAAGTGTCATTCCTGATTAGCCTTTGCAGACTGCACAGGCTAATCTGGGATGACACTTTTTGCACATGCATAACGCCCAGTATGTTCAAAGATGAGGCTCAAATGTATCTTGTCTATAATAGTTACAGGTGCAAATATCAAGACAGTGCAAACCAAACAGAACAAGTCCAACTTGGCACAGAGGTCACTGTATCAATACATACCACAGCGAGGTAGTTTAGGGGCACGAAATGGAAGAAGTAGAGCCAGCCCAGAGACAGTATCCCCCAGCTCATGTCTCGCAGCTTCTCGGGGGTGTACACGCCTGCAAGAGGGAGAGAAATCTGGGTCAGTGACTGATACAAAATACCTTAATGTAAGCCAGTTAGTTGCTGCATGCTAAATGTAAATGCCTGCAAAGGGGACAGAAACCTGGGTAAATGAAGCAGTGAATACTACTTAGCAGCAGAAGTTTTTTGTTATAACACTTTGTTAAAATTGCATCTTTCTAACTGTTAGAAGTCTTATAAAAATCAAAGGTGTGTCAAATAAAATCCTATTGATGATAGGTCTCCTCCTAAATTCTACTTTTGTAATCAATATGGTTAATAGCAATATGTTTATATCAGCTTCAGACATGTTGTATTAGGGTTTTATAATGTTCATATTTCATAAATGTATATGTAACTCTTTACTCTGAAGCAGGTTCAATGAGAACAGTCATTGAATAAGGGGCATGCACCCTTACACCCTTACAAACATCCCCCTACATCAAGGGTCAAGGTCACAGGAAAAGGTCAAAGGTGCACTCTGTTTTCCTGAATCCTTTGCACGATTTCAAATAGGAAATACAATTTTTTGTATAACCAGGGCTTGAATGAGACTGACGTGCTTGCAAAACGTAAGTTAAATGTATAAAATGCGAGTTAGAATTTTCAAAGCTTGCAAAATTCTACCAGTTCAAATTTGAACAATTTAGTTATAAAAGCCTCACATGTGTTTTGACAGAATTTAATGCATATCCACTCTATTCTCATTTGCTAAAGCTGTTCATTCAAATGCACAAGAACATCTGAAATGCAACTGAACCAGAATGGTAATGTCATTAGGCTTAATTTGAAAAGAACATTATTTTTCCTGTATGCTTTCAGCGATTTTCCTAGTCCAATTGGGAAAAGTACCTGTACCGGTCCAATTGGGAAAAATCGAGTCGTGAAAACCTCAAAATTGGGAAAAATCGAGTCGTGAAAACCTCAAATTGGGAAATTGGTGTATTTGATATTTTGCTCCCATATACTTTAAAATTGATAACCAAGTGTTTTCAAGCTGTCAATATTATATAAACCTAGGTTTAAGCTATAGAGCTGCAAAGGGAAACTAACTTCATGTTGCTTAAAAAAAAAAAAAAAAAAAAAATTTTTTTTTTTTGGGGGGGGGGGGGGGGGGGGGGGGGGGAAATTTGTATTTTTTTCGTAATTGGGAAAGTGCCGTTTACCGGTACTTTATAAAGAAGGAGGAAAATCGCTGGCTTTGCCTTTTTGCAAGTTGATGGAAAAGCCACTGATAAAGTTGTGCCAGCTAAAGTTTCCGCCAATTTGGAGCCCTACAGTACAGACAACCTAATTGATTCATACTAAGCTCATAGAGTTGTTTCCTTGTCTAAAGTCAAAGTCAAGTCAAAAACCTTTTATTTCAACTCAATTCATGTTTGACATTAATACATGAGCAAAAAAGTACATACATGTATATAGACGAGGCGTGCATTATTATATAAAACTGATGGATTACATTACATATGGAATGGTTCTTATTACATATTCTTACTTGATTATATATATCAACAATTTAGAAAGAAAACATATTTCAGGTAGCGTCAACACATATAGAACATATATAGAACACATATAGAACGGATAGTCATTTTCAATATGAGCAGTAAAGTACGTAGATGTATAAACCAGGCGGATAATAATGCAATAAAAAGATAAATTACAGTACATATGATATAGTTTCCTATTAAATATTATTATGCCCGCCTTCAAAGAAGAGGGGGTATATTGTTTTGCACATGTTGGTCCGTCGGTCTGTCGGTCCGTCCGTCCGTCCACCAGATGGTTTCTGGATGATAACTCAAGAACGCTTAGGCCGAGGATAATGAAACTTCATAGGTACATTGATCATGACTCGCAGATGACCCATATTGATTTTCAGGTCACTATGTCAAAAGTCAAGGTCATGGTGACCCGAAATAGTAAAATTGGTATCTGGATGATAACTCAAGAACGTTTATGCCTAGGATCATGAAACTTAATAGGTACATTGATCATGACTCGCAGATGACCCCTATTGATTTTCAGGTCACTAGGTCAAAGGTCAAGGTCATTTGAAAAAAAAGTTATGAGCTATTGTCATCACCTTGGCGTCAGCTTCCGGTTAAGTTTTGTGTTTAGGTCCACTTTTCTCATAAAGTATCAAAGCTATTGCATTGAAACATGGTACACTTACTATCATGAGGGGACTGGGCAGGCAAAGTAAGATAACTCTGGCGTGCATTTTGACAGAAATATGTGCCCTTTTTATACTTTGAAAATTTGTTTATGCAAAAAGTGCAAAAAGTTTACTTTTTGCAATTGGGAATATAGCCGAATTTCGGCTATAAAATCGGGCAAAAAAAAAAACCTGCCTAGGATCATGAAACTTCATAGGTACATTGATCATGACTGGCAGATGACCGCTATTGATTTTCAGGTCACTAGGTCAAAGGTCAAGGTCACAGTGACTTGAAACAGTAAAATGGTTTCCGGGTGATAACTCAAGAATACTTCGGCCTAGGATCATGAAACTTCATAGGTACATTTATCATGACCTGCAGATGACCCCTATTGATTTTCAGGTCACTAGGTCAAAGGTCAAGGTCACAGTGACAAAAAACGTATTCACACAATGGCTGCCACTACAACTGACAGCCCATATGGGGGGCATGCATGTTTTACAAACAGCCCTTGTTTCTTTATTTTATTATATATATAACATATTATAGAACGGAACATTATTTGTTTAAGCTAATGCAAATGTTTGAGAGAAGTATTACAGATTAGCATTTTGAACTAAAATGGTGTCGCACTTCAAAAACAGATACTTTATCAATATGTTAATTACTCAATATTAAATGGCCATTAATAAAACGACAGCCGAGCTATTAAGATAAGGTTGATAAATCAGTAATTCCTCTATTGTTGAGCACACAATCACATCCTTCAATAAGTATAATCCCTTTCAAGAGGTCTATTTCCATCGTTAAACACCGTTCTTTATCTTAAATCTTAAAGGATTTCAAACTAAAGTAGAGTGAGTTTTTTTACTCAATATCTTCCTCCTTTGAACAAGTATTTTTAACAAGAGAATTTTTTTAGGGGAAGTTCAGAAGACAAATTATGAAAAGAAACTTGATCACTCAGTTAGTTTTTTGTATTTCTGAAACAGACTACAAATAATAATGTGATGACTTGACAATTTAATGCTTGAAATTATTAGCTGAAATATTTGCGAATACATTCAAAAGAACAAGCAAATTCTTTAAATTGATATCCCTGCAAATTTAATTTTGTTTATGGATGGGTGCAAATCTCTTGATTACCGTAAAGTACACACACACATAACTAAGTTTATCACATGCTATACCCTGTTTCCCATGTTATACAACCATTACATATTTTTATGTCCCCCACTATAGTAGTGGGGGACATATTGTTTTTGCCCTGTCTGTTGGTCTGTTGGTTGGTTGGTCTGTTGGTTGGTTGGTTTGCGCCAACTTTAACATTTGCAATAACTTTTGCAATATTGAAGATAGCAACTTGATATTTGGCATGCATATGTATCTCATGGAGCTGCACATTTTGAGTGGTGAAAGGTCAAGGTCAAGGTCATCCTTCAAGGTCAAAGGTCAAATATATGGGTCAAAATCGCTCATCTAATGTACACTTTTGCAGTATTTCAATATTCAAGATAGCAACTTGATATTTGGCATGCATGTGTATCTCATGGAGCTGCACATTTTGAGTGGTGAAAGGTCAAGGTCATCCTTCAAGGTCAGATGCCAAATATATGTGTCCAAAATCGCTCATTTTATGAGTACTTTTGCAATATTGAAGATAGCAACTTGATATTTGGCATGCATGTGTATCTCATTGAGCTGCACATTTAGAGTGGTGAAAGGTCAAGGTCAAGGTCATCCTTCAAGGTCAGAGGTCAAATATATGTGGCCCAAATCGCTAATTTTCTGAATACTTTTGCAATATTGAAGATAGCAACTTGATATTTGGCATGCATGTGTATCTCATGGAGCTGCACATTTTTAGTGGTGAAAGGTCAAGGTCAAGGTCATCCTTCAAGGTCAAATATATGGGTCAAAATTGCTCATGTAATATCACTTCTGCAATATTGAAGCTAGCAATTTTATATTTGAAATGCATGTGTATCTCATGGAGCTGCACATTTTGAGTGGTGAAGGGTCAAGGTCAAGGTCATCCTACAAGGTCAAGGTCATCCTACAAGGTCAAACATCATATAGGGGGAAATTGTGTTTCACAAACGCATCTTGTTTTATATTACACATGTGTAATACAACATTTTAAAGTGTTTTCATTGGCTTAGTTTTCGTTTTTTGACCAATTGCATTTTGTTATTTTGCTGAAATGACGTTGCAACGTCAAATGACGTCACGAAATGTAAACAACATTCGGGATTTATCATTATGTTTGCGTAAATATTTATTTATTTTGCTCATTTAAAAGAATGTGATAAAAAAGATCTGACACTCGTTGTCATATCATACCATATTTTATTAAACTCATCCAGGAAATTATTTAGTTAGCTCGCCAAAGGTTCGCTTACTAACAAAATTCCTGAACTCGTTTAATAAAATATGGTATGATATGACAACTCGCGCCAGATCCTATATGTATTATGGGTTATTGTATTTATGCATTCAAATTCTCCTCATACACCCATGAAGTTTGATGTTGAAATCTTGCAGCCTATCTGAGATATAGACCTGAAAAGTAACATCATACAAAAACAACAAAGGGCAATAACTGTTATTTAAGAAAGTGTAGGGTTATGGTTCTTGTGCATCACATTTCTCCCCATTGATATCATACATCCATTAAGTTTCATGTTGAAATCTTGTATCTAATCTTAGATATAGCCCTGAAAAGCTACAATATATAAAAACAACACAGGGAAATAACTCTCATTTAAGAAAGTGTAGCGTTATGGTTCTTGTGCATCACAATTCTCCCCATCGATATCTACACAAATATTTAGTTTCATGTTGAAATCTTGTATCTTATCTTAGATATAGCCTTGAAAAGCTTCATCATATAAAGACAACACAGGCAAATAACTCATATTTAAGAAAGTGTAGGGTTATGGTTCTTGTGCAACACAATTCTCCTTATTGATATCTACAAACCCATGAAGTTTCATTTTGAAATGTTGTATCCTATCTGAAAAATAGCCCTGAAAAGTTCCATCATAAAAAAGGGGAATAACTCTTATTTAAGAAAGAGAAGAGTTATGGTTCTAAAGCATTGCACTTCTCCACACTGATTTCAATACACCCATAAAGTTTCATATTGAAATCTTGTATGGCGTCTGAGACATAGCCATAGGAAGCTACATCATATAAAAAACAAAGGACATAACTCTTATTTAAGAAAGTGTAGGGTTATAATGGTTGCAAAAACTCCTCATTGATATTTTTATACCCTTTATATACACTTTCTTTAATAAGAGTTAATTCGATTTGTTTGTTTTTTGTATGATGAATTTTTTCAAGGCTATGACATTAGATAATACGGGATTATCATCATAAGGATGTACTGTATAAAGTAGACCTCATTCTTACCTCTAACTGACATGAGATAATAGGGGATTATCATCATAAGGATGTACTGTATAAAGTAGACCTCATTCTTACCTCCAACTGACATGAGATAATAGGGGATTATCATCATAAGGATGTACTGTATAAAGTTGACATTTTTCTTACCTCCAACTGACATGAGATAATATGGGATTATCATCATAAGGATGTGCTGTATAAAGTAGACCTCATTCTTATCTCCAACTGACATGAGATAATAGGGGATTATCATCATAAGGATGTGCTGTATAAAGTAGACCTCATTCTTACCTCCAACTGACATGAGATAATAGGGGATTATCATCATAAGGATGTACTGTATAAAGTTGACATTTTTCTTACCTCCAACTGACATGAGATAATATGGGATTATCATCATAAGGATGTGCTGTATAAAGTAGACCTCGGTCTCAAATGGCAACTGAAAGTAGAAAAGGTCCATTTTAAAATGAAGTGCATGTTCATTGGCTATGATTATTTTGAAAACAAAACATTAAGCAAGTGGAACAAAAATATATATTTAATCATGTTCAAAGGAGTTTTGAAAAGAGTTGTTTCTTCATAAATAAACTTTCAGTATTATAGGATATGTCTTTAACGACACGCAAAGCCTGCCATCACACTTTCTAAATCTAAACATCTGTCAGAAAATTGTCACATCACAAAGAATGGAAATCACTCAGTTCCATTAAATAGCAGACATGAAGAAGCAAAATCATTGCCAAATGTTACAAACTATTTTCCTGGAGATCAGAATAAACAAAATCATTAATCATCATATAACAGTCATGAAACCAAGTGTATGCATTGAAATTCTTCTATTGTTCTCTCATGTCAGTTTTTCGCCAATCACAGAAAATTTAGAGCATTATTTTAAAATAATCTTATCTAAAAATAGTAACATTTGCATCTTTCCGTCAACAATTAAATAAAACCAACAACAACACCATATCGCAAACATCAGATGTTGACAGTTATTTAAAGATAGCCAATGAAATTGCCTAAATTAATTGGAAACATTTAATACTTCCCAGTGGGAGGCAATACTCTGCATCAATCGAATAAATCTTATGTCAGATGATGGAAGAACACACTTTTTCCATCTTGCATCCTTGTCATGTCTATAATTTTGTGCAAATATTTTACAGTAAGAAAGAGAGATTGTCTGCCATTTAACGATGAGACTTTGTAAAGTTTTCTTTTGACATGGCCCACATTCCCAGGGTTTGCGTGGCGTGGCGTCTGTATTGATACCGGTATTATCTTAAGGGTCAGACAGCTTTTATATACCTCAAGTGCATTTTAAAGGCTTCACATGTAACACTACCTGTACACAATTACAAAATGTTCTAAAAAAACACTTGGAAAAGCTATATTTATATAAGTTAAGCAGATATTATATTTCAATACTTGAAAACAAGATGTCTTACATTTTGACCTTACAAAGGAGAACATTTCATGTAAAGTTGAGGAATTGTGTTGCATAATGGACAGTTTTACCTAAACACTTTTGTATCAAATCAGCACAATGTCCTATATTTTTACCTTATAACTCGGTTTTATGCTTAATAAAAGCCACACAATGACAGCAATTTTATTAAAGTGATATCCAAAAGAGCAGAAAATCTCTGAATTAACAATTTGCATGTAAAACATGTTTTATTTCGAAAGAAAAGCTAAAAATTGGGACATAATGCATTAAATAAAAACACCTTGATTCTACACAATCAGGGCAACAGATAAGATTTTGGGTCAATTAGTTTTCACTGCAAGCTTTTTGTAACAATTAGTTTTTTCCATCAAAACTATTTGTCAATTAGTTATTTTTACAATTTGATCAAAACGTTCATACATTTCTGGATCAGATTAGCGCTTCATGTTTGGATATTGATTATTCTCAGCAATTCTTATTCCAATTAAGTCATTATAAATTCACAGTGACAATGGTTGTTTGTAAATATTAGTATTAATTGTATATTGACAAATGGATGATGTCGTCATTTTGTTTCAACAAGTTTCGACACTCCTGTCTTTCAATCTCAGAGCATACTCAAATTGCCAAATCCTCTACATGAATGACAACCCAGTGGAAATCAGGATGTTATTAGTTTTTGAGACACGGAATCGCAGCGGTGTTTTGAGACGAATATTTCAGAATCTGTCAACACATGCGCTATTAAATCTGATAGTATACTCTTCCCAATGTCTATTCCCGACGGTTTGGGTCTTGTTACAAATTGTAAAATATTTGGCACGCACGACGTTTACGAAAGATTCATAACCCGTCCCGGTTTAAAAGAGAACATTTTCCCGATTTTTTTCGGCGGAAGTAACTTTTTATAATGACACGGGCCCAAACGGTGTCTATATAAACTTACTAAAAATATAACGGCTGCACTAAAGGTTACAGTACACTTATCATAATTTAACACGGAACGGAGGAAAACAGAAACAAGGGCTGTTTGTAAAACATGCATGCCCCCCATATGGGCTGTCCGTTGTACTGGCAGCCATTGTGTGAATACGACTTTTGTCACTGTGACCTTGACCTTTGACCTAGTGACCTGAAAATCAATAGGGGTCAACTGCAAGTCACGATCAATGTACCTATGAAGTGTCATGATCCTGGGCAAAAGCGTTCTTGAGTTATCATCCGAAAATCATTTTTCTATTTCGGGTCACCGTGACCTTGACCATTGACCTTGTGACCTCAAAATCAATAGGGGTCATCTGCGAGTCATGATCACAGTCCTACACTTCAACACCGTTATTTCAAACACCGATAATCCGAAGTTACTGTTATTTCGAAGTATTTTTCGGGTCCGGATTTTGGTTCTTCTTTGTTTAATGTAACATTTCATTGTTAATCGTTAAACCGAAGAAATCGTTAATTCGAAGTGATTCAGTCGGTCCCAACACTATAATTCACACCTTATTATCAATCTTTAATCCAAAGTCAAAACTGCAAAATACTGAGCGTAATTTCACACCTTTGTCGTGGCTCGTCAAAAGCCGATAATTACACCTTTGTCGTCTGCGCGAACGCCGGTTCTCAGAGAGACATTGCGTATAAGTTAAAAAATGTTAATTAATTTCCGAAAATGTATTAATATGTATGTGTGTCTGATAATTTGTGCTATTCATTATATTTTATATGTTCTGTAATAAGACAAAAAAAAACAAGAAAAATAATTGTTTTATTCCTCCGTTTGTTACAAGTGGAAATCTATTGCTATCTGACTAGTTTACGCTTTTCAGTAAGCGTGTAACTGAACCATGTGAATTCCACGTTTCATTTTTTACAGAATCAAAGAAGTCTAATGTCAAATGTTTATTTCGAACTATCGTTAATCCGAAGTTTTTTTAACGGTCCGGACGACTTCGAAATAACGGTGTTGAAGTGTATGAAGTTTCATGATCCTAGGCATATGCGTTCTTGAGTTATCATCCGAAAATCATTTTACTATTTCGGGTCACCGTGACCTTGACCTTTGACCTAGTGACCTGAAAATCAATAGGGGTCATCTGCGAGTCATGATCAATCTACCTATAAAGATTCATGATCCTAGGCATATGCGTTCTTGAATTATCATCCGAAAATCATTTTACTATTTCGGGTCACCGTGACCTTGACCTTTGACCTAGTGACCTCAAAATCAATAGGGGTCATCTGCGAGTCATGATCAATCTACCCATGAAGTTTCATGATCCTAGGCATATGATTTCTTGAGTTATCATCCGGAAACCATTTTACTATTTTGGGTCACCGTGACCTTGACCTTTGACCTAGTGACCTCAAAATCAATAGGGGTCATCTGTGAGTCATGATCAATCTACCCATGAAGTTTCATGATCCTAGTCGTATGCGTTATTGAGTTATCATCCGGAAACCATTTTACTATTTCGGGTCACCGTGACCTTGATCTTTGACCTTGTGACCTCAAAATCAGTAGGGGTCATCTGCAAGTCATGATCAATGTACCTATGAAGTTTCATGATCCTAGGCCCAAGCGTTCTTGAGTTATCGTCTGACAACCACCTGGTGGACAGACAGACCAACCGACCGACCGACCGACTGACATGAGCAAAGCAATATACCCCCTCTTCTTCAAAGGGGGGCATAAAAACTAAAACAACGAAGAGTCGATTTCAATTCGTTTTCCTTTTTCATTATCGTTTTATATACAATTGATTTAAATTTCAATTTGTTTTCCATTTTCATAATCGTATTATATATACGATTGATTAAAATTGCAATTCGTTTTCCATTTTCATAATCGTTTTATATACAATTGATTTAAATTTCAATTCGTTTTCCATTTTCATAATCGTTTTATATACAATTGATTTAAATTTCAATTCGTTTTCCATTTTCATAATCATTTTATATACGGTTGATTTAAATTTCAATTCGTTTTCCATTTTCATAATCCTTTTATATACGATTGATTTAAATTTCAAATCGTTTTCCATTTTCATAATCGTTTTATATACGATTGATTTAAATTTCAATTCGTTTTCCATTTTCATGATCGTTTTATGTACGATTGATTTAAATTTCAATTCGTTTTCCATTTTCATAATCGTTTTATATACGATCAATTTAAATTTCAATTTGTTTTCCATTTTCATGATCGTTTTATATACGATTGATTTAAATTTCAATTCGTTTTCCATTTTCATAATCGTTTTATATACGATTGATTTAAATTTCAATTCGTTTTCCATTTTCATAATCGTTTTATATACGATTGATTTAAATTTCAATTTGTTTTCCATTTTCATGATCGTTTTATATACGATTGATTTAAATTTCAGTTCGTTTTCCATTTTCATAATTGTTTTATATACGATTGATTTAAATTTCAATTTGTTTTCCATTTTCATGATCGTTTTATATACGATTGATTTAAATTTCAATTCATTTTCCATTTTCATAATCCTTTTACATACGATTGATTTAAATTTCAATTCGTTTTCCATTTTCATAATCCTTTTATATACGATTGATTTAAATTTCAATTCGTTTTCCATTTTCATAATCGTTTTATATACGATTGATTTAAATTTCAATTCGTTTTCCATTTTCATAATCGTTTTATATACGATTGATTTAAATTTCAATTCGTTTTCCATTTTCATAATCGTTTTATATACGATTTATTTAAATTTCAATTCGTTTTCCATTTTCATAATCGTTTTATATACGATTGATTTAAATTTCAATTCGTTGTCCATTTTCATAATCGTTTTATATACGATTGATTTAAGTTTCAATTCGTTTTCCATTTTCATAATCGTTTTATATACGATTGATTTAAATTTCAAATAGTTTTCCATTTTCATAATCATTTTATATTAGTTTTCTGTCAAATACAAATCATAACAAGAGCACTGCCTTGCGGGTGCAGACCCCTCATCTATTTTTCTTTTCAAAGGTGAAGGGACCTATCTCAATTTCTATCACAAAGGATGGAGGGGTGGAGTGGAGAGGGGTGTATAGTGTGGGGGTGTGATCATTTATTACATTATCTTCCAAAAATGCAAAAAAAAAAGCAAAAAGAAAATATTTTTTTGGGGGGGGGGATTCTTGGGTGGGATGGTTGGACAGTATTTCAAAAATAAAATAATAAAAATAAATATTTGTGTTTTTGCTTGAAAAACAATAACAACAGATGTATTTGTCAGAAACACAACGCCCCGTATTGCCCCGCTTTGAATTTTTTAAATTTATTTTTCTACCTTTGACCTTGAAGGATGACCTTGACCTTGAACTTCCAAACCTCAAAATGTGCAGCTTAATGAGAACGCCGCTTTGAAATATATTTTTTTGACCTTTGACCTTGAAGGATGACCTTGACCTTGAACTACCACCACTCAAAATGTTCACCTTTATGATAATGCAGCTTTGAATTTAATTTTTTTTACCTTTGACCTTGAAGGATGACCTTGACCTTGAAGAATGACCTTGACCGTGAACTTCCACCACTCAAAATGTGCTGCTTCATGAGAACGCCGCTTTAATTTTTTTTTTAAATTACCTTTGACCTTGAAGGATGACCTTGACCTTGAAGGATGACCTTGACCTTGAACTTCCACCTATATAAATGTGCAGCTTCATTAGAATGCAGCTTAGAAATTAAAAAAAAAAAATTACCTTGAAGGATGACCTTGACCTTGAACTTCCACCACTCAAAATGTGCAGCTTCATGATAGCGCGGCTTTGATTTTTTCATTATTTTGTTTGACCTTTGACCTTGAAGGATGACCTTGACCTTGAAGGATGACCTTGACTTTGAACTTCCGCCACTCAAAATGTGCAGCTTCATGATAACGCCGCTTTGATTTATTATTTTTTTACCTTTGACCTTGAAGGATGACCTTGACCCTGAAGAATGACCTTGACCTTGAACTTCCACCACTCAAAATGTGCAGCTTCATGAGAAGGTCGCTTTTAATTAATATTTTTTTTACCTTTGAACTTGAAGGATGACCTTGACCTTTAAGGATGACCTTGACCTTGAACATCCACCACTAAATATGTGCAGCTTCATGAGAACGCCGCATTGAATTTTTAATATTTTTTTTTACCTTGAAGGATGACCTTGACCTTGAACTTCCACCACTCAAAATGTGCAGCTTCATGAGATGCACATGCATGCCAAATATCAAGTTGCTGTCTTCAATATTGAAAAAGTTATGGCCAATGTTAAAGTTCTCGGACGGACAGACGCCATATATTTGACATTTGACCTTGAAGGATGGCCTCCACCTTCACCTTTCACCACTCAAAATGTTCAGCTCCATGAGATACACATGCATGCCAAATATCAAGTTGCTATCTTCAATATTAAACATGAGATACACATGCATGCCAAATATCAAGTTTCTATCTTCAATATTGCAAAAGTACTCATAAAATGAGCGATTTCGGCCACATATATTTGACCTCTGACCTTGAAGGATGACCTTGACCTTTCACCACTCAAAATGTGAAGCTCTATTACACATGCATGCCAAATATCAAGTTGCTATCTTCAATATTGAAATATTGCAAAAGTGTACATTAAATGAGCGATTTTGACCCATATATTTGACCTTTGACCTTGAAGGATGACCTTGACCTTTCACCATTCAAAATGTGCAGCTCTATGAGATGCATATGCATGCCAAATATCAAGTTGCTATCTTCAATATTGCAAAAGTTATTGCAAATGTTAAAGTTGGCGCAAACCAACAGACCAACCAACAGACCAACAGACACAGCAAAAACAATATGTCCCCCACTACTATAGTGGGGGACATAAAAAGTTATGGCCAATGTTTAAGTTTTCGGACGGACAGACACCATAAATTTGACCTTGAAGGATGACCTTGACCTTAACCTTTCACCACTCAAAATGTGCAGCTCCATGAGATACACATGCATGCCAAATATCAAGTTGCTATCTTAAAAAGTAAAAAAGTTACGGCCAATGTTTAAGTTTTTTGCGGACGGACAGACAGACTGACGGACAGTTCAACTGCTTTATGCCACCCTACTGGGGGGCATAAAAATTATTTTTTGGGTGTGGGGGTGGGGTGGGGGTATAGTGTGAGGGTGTGGTGGTCATTTATTATATGATCTTTAATTAAAAAATAATAATGGGGGGGATTGAGGGGGGATTCGGGGGGGGGGGGGGGGGGGCTTTGGGGATGGTTTGGACGGAGTCAATTGTGGTATGTCATGTAAGTGTTGTTTTGTCAAAGTATCAATCGAATCTAATCATTAATAAAGAAGTTATGGCAATTTTAGCAAAATTTAATCATTTGACCTTGAGAGTCAAGGTCATTCAAAGGTCAAGGTAAAATTCAACTTGCCAGGTACAGTACCCTCAAGATAGCATGAAAATATTTAAAGTTTAAAAGCAATAGTCTTGATACTTTAGAAGTAAAGTGGATCTAAACACAAAATGTTACCATATATTCAAAGTTACTTAGTCAAAAAAGGGCCATAATTCCGTAAAAATGACAACCAGAGTTATGCAACTTGTCCTTTACTGTCCCCTTATGATACTTTGCGAGTGTTCCAAGTATATAAGCAATATCTATGATACTTTAGGGGTAAAGTGGACCAAAACACAAAACTTAACCAAATGTTCAAGTATAAAGGGCCCATAATTCCGTAAAAATGACATCCACAGAGTTACATTACTTTGCCTGCACAGTCCCCTTACGATAGTTAGTAAGTGTTGCAAGTATGAAAGCAATGGCTTTGATACTTTAGGAAAAAAGTGGACCTAAACACAAAACTTCACTAAATTTTCAATTTTCTAAGTATAAAAAGGGCACATAATTCTGTCAAAATGCCAGTCAGAGTTACATAACTTAACCTGCACAGTCCCCTTACGATAGTTAGTAAGTGTTGCAAGTATGAAAGCAATGGTTTTCATACTTTAGGAAAAAAGTGGACCTAAACACAAAACTTAACCAAATTTTTAATTTTCTAAGTATAAAAAGGGCACATAATTCCGTCAAATGTCAGTCAGAGTTACATAACTTTGCCTGCTCAGTCCCCTTACAATAGTTAGTAAGTGTTGCAAGTATGAAAGCAATGTCTTTGATACTTAGGGAATAAAATGGACCTAAACACAAAACTTAACCAAAATTTTCAATTTTCTTAGTATAAAAAGGGCACATTATTCTGTCAAAATGCAAGCCAGAATTATCTAACTTTGCCTGCCCAGTCCCCTCATGATAGTAAGTAAGTGTACTAAGTTTGAATGCAATACCATTGATACTTTATGAGAAAAGTGTACCTAAACGCAAAACTTAACCGGACACTGACGCCAACACCAAGGTGATGACAATAGCTCATAATTTTTTTTTCAAAAAATAGATGAGCTAAAAACAATAAAACGAACCTTATCTGTTGCCCTGCACAATGAACTAATAGTAGGATAAGTTGTAAGCATATATAAATTTGGTATTAAAACAGGCTGATTATTTTTTTTTATTTATTGCATATGGAAACGGGGAAATGATGGCAGTGTTTAATGAATCAATATTACACAAATGGATATCAGTTGGAAATTCTGATCTGCCATACATTTAAGATGAAGTAATCTTACAAAATAAACAACCTAGTTAAGTGCATGATGATATTACTCATAATCATAGAAAGGACACATTGTTGTACTGATCTACAATCAACCTTGTGACATGGAGATACATGTAGCAAGATTGAAACTTACACCAGGTAGTGTTGATTTTAATGAAAAGACACTACTTCCGCAACTAGGACTGTTTTTTTCAGAGGCTAACAGCAAGCTCACTTGCCCAAGGTTTTCTTGAGAAATTATTTTTTTAAATCAGGTATCAGGGAATACAAATTAATTCAAAGTCATTTGGTGGGGAATTGTTCATTTATAATTGGGGATGAGATAGCATTTTGGCTCTTTTTATATGAGATATATAAACCTCCCCCAAACGATTCAATATCTAAACTTTTCCTCGACCTACCAAGCGTGTATTGATGACTGGGAAGAGGATAGCTATGGGAGCCCCAGTCAGCATGTGGAGATGCAGTCGAAACATGGCCGTCACCAGCTTGCCAGGGGGGGCCGCCAGGATGTAGATCTGAAAATAGCCATCAGTGTTGTTTAACCTTTCGCACTCAGATAAGCATTTTGACACTTTTGTAGTGTCATAGAAAATCAAATTAATCTTAAGACCTTTCTTACTACATTCTTCTTTAAAAGCCTTCATTTCCAACAGTAAGATACTGATGAGCATGAGAAAAGAGCATAAAACATTTACAGACTGAGAGTTATTGGTTTTGTGCTGTTAGCAAATAGCCATTTTCACTTGGATTCATAATAGTAGGAAAGTTTTAAGCAATAATCCATAACAGCCTTATGATGTCAGTTTCTTATCCTTTTTGGTGTAATTATAATGGGTATCATTCATCAAGCTAAGATGTTTTATTCATACATGCCATACGTCCCGGATTGTCCGGGACAGTCCCGGAAATGAAGAACTTGTCCCGCTGTCCCGGAAATCTGTCAAATGTCCCGGAATTTACAAAATCCTTATATACATGTACCTTATCTTGGGCTTAACTGCACCTCGAATCTGTGTATATCTGCAGCGTCTCCTTGACAATGCCTACCCGAATAGGCGGACTACGCTTCGTGTCAAAATCGATCAATTAACAGGGGTCCTGTTATCATATCGATTGTCTCACGTTCGCGGTCAAACCGAAAAGGCGGCCTTGTTTAATGTGGTTGTTAATTGACTTTAATCTACTACGTCATTATTTCCCGCTGCGTAAGGGCAAAGGATAGTTGTTCACACATCTGAAGTCCAACATCGCTGATTAAAAAATTAAAAGCAGTTTATGTTCGCACGTTTAACCGACAAAGAAGTTGAGTAAAAAAGTAAGCATATAAAAACGTCATCCTGTCCGGATTTTAAGTTGACGATCTACCGGTACTGTTTTGTTGTATTTGTTTTAATGTAATAGGTTGTATGTATTGTGAATTGATTTGAGTTGACGATCTAACGGTACTGTATTGTTGTATTTTTTAATATATAAATGTTATAAATGAATAAAGGGTATCAACAGCTACGCGTTACACACCGGTCTTAATAACAATAACGCAGTGACGTCACCATCTATGTTAAGAACGCTTACACTGAAAACACGTGGCTTGTATCTAGTAACGGAAGTAGTAATGTTTAATTTGACGTTAAAAGATCAAGTGTATTTCGGATAGGCTTTCGAACTTTTGCAATTAACGATGCCAAACAAAAAAAAAACGTACCCAAAAATGCATATGTCTATAAATATCGCTACATTTTATACATGTCCCGGAAAATCGGCAAAAGTCCCGGACAATTTAACTCAATGTCCCGGAATTGGTCTGAAAAATTATGGCATGTATGTTTTATTTAATTTTTACCGTTTTTGTCTCAAATTAACAAAATTAAAAAAGGGTTTATTCAAAATGCTGCATTCAATTACCCGCCTGATGCCCAAGACGAAAGCCGTGTTATTGATTGTTTTTCATTCAATGGCCCTTTTGCATAAGTCATCCAAACTAAAGCCAATGTCAAGGTCAAAATGAGGTCAGTTGATGTGAGTATGCCAAGGTTTGAATGAAACTATCAAAGCTTTTAAGTATGTTAAGCAACAGAATTGAGCAAAGGATAAACAATTTGTCGTTTTCGCTTAACTCTGAGCTTTCACCTTTTGAAAAGGTCTTCAAACACATCCATGCAATAATGATACAGCTTAATAGGGGTATTCCACTACGACCCGATTCCCCACTATTTGTCCCCATTTCCAATATTTTTAGGTCGGGGACATTCGTAGCTCAATCGGCGAAAGGCCTATCTCATTCGTTACTAGTCTTGGACCGGTCGAAGGTGATTCCTGCAGCTTGTGTGCTACCAAAAAATCGTAGCCAGATTTTAAGCGTGTTTAAAATTTGGCCAGGACCTCCAAGACTGCATTTAATCGCAGTTGACTCGTAACAGCGTCGTAGTGCGTTCTTGTGCGTCGTAATGGAATCATAGGTAATTTGTGACTCAATTGGGAAATCTGTGATCACATGATCTGTCTACGAATCAGCTTCGCCTTTCTCAAGACTCTCACGAGTTTGTCCCGAATGAGTTAGCAAGCCAGCTAAGATTCTTGCGATTTAGATCAAGACTCTCACAAGTTCACCTCGATTGAGTTGTGAGCGCGATAAAATTCTTGCGATTTAGATCAATATCAATAGATATTGGCGCCTTACTCATGGGTGCGTTCGGTGAGGTCCTAGCTTAGTTGTGACCAATCTGAATTGTTCATAGTACAGTCGCAGTAGATTCGTAAACATCGAGGTGACGTCGCTACCCTATTCGCAAGACTTCAATCAAACCCCACCATTCGACTTAACACAATTGTACCAGTGTCGTAACTGAATCGTAGACTGCAGTCACGAGTTTTCCCGATTCAATAAATGTGATAAATTGTAGCGAATCGTGTGCTTATTTTCGTAGTGGAATAGGGCCATAATGCACAATCATGTAGCAAGCAAACTGGATGTTAAGAGAAAAAGCATCATTTTGTTTGTAGAAATCTTACGACAAGATGTAAGCTTTGTAAAGATATTGGTTCATTTGAAAAAGAATAAGTCCAAAACTATATATAAGGTCAATGTAAATTTCAAAATGAGGTCAGGTGAGACTGGTTTGTTGATACTGTTCAAAGACATCATAGATTCAATTCTCAAAGAATAGTAGGTATGGAGTAGTGCTGCAACAATATACCGGTATATCGGTATATATCGCAATACGCAATCCGCATATTGTATTGCGATACGATTTTCGTCATACCGGTACGAAAATTTTACAAACATGCATCTACATTTCGTTCAGAAAAGCCATCCAAAATAATGATATCAAGGTAAACAAAACAAAGCGGTATTTTGTAAAAATAAATTGTTACGTACAAATGGCATTCTAAAAAGTCTATTATACAGAGTAGCGTTGTTACATGGGAGCATTCATTCTATGCTTTTAAACGAATTATCGGTGAATTAATTAAGCACAACTAAATGTTTCGTTCGATTCTGAAATAAGCATTATTAAATTTGTAATCCGAATTTTGGAAACATGCTTCCGAAATGTAATGCTAAAGCGACAATAAAAAAAGTGCTTTATTCTTTTTCTCAATAAAAAGCGAAAGCGCGCAAAAATTATACAGACATGTAGAACGTCGCGTGCAAAGTGTGGGTGTATTTGTGTTGTATAAAACGGGAACATCACGTCAGGCGATTTACGCGTGTTCAGTGGAAAAAAAAACGCCCGATTGGAAGTTATTTCATCACATCTTTAAATAGTAACAAATGCCAAAATGTATTTGATATTTAAGAAAATTGGTGAATGTTTGTGTTTTGTGTTATTCTTGAGCATTTTTACCAGAATTTGCTTTAAAACTGGAATATACAGGATTATCGGGTAATTGGCGAGTTATAATTTTGGTACAAGTAAGCAATATATTGCGATATATTGCAATACGGGTTTTTGAGCTGACAATATATCGCAATACGCTTTTTGGCGTATTGTTGCAGCACTAGTATGGAGCATTATTGATGTCAGAAGATATTTGTCATTTAGGGTAAACCAGGAATTTGGTCCTTCTTCATACATGCAAGTACAAAAGTAGGTCAGTGTCAACATCAAAATGAGGTAAGGGTGAAATGGTTGTGGTGATTGCGTTCAATGACTATCTATGATACTAAGCTTTGTAAGTACAGTAATTATTCCAAGTTTTCAGACGCTCAAAGTTTTCGGGCACCCTCTTTTTCTTAGCAAAAATAATTATTTTTCGTGACTCTAAATTTTCGGATACATGGGTAACAAAAAGTTCCCTCCATAATTAATGTCTCTTTATTTTCAGACAGTATATTTAACCGTGCTTTTCTCAGACTTTGACCCTGTTTTTCGCTTATCTTGTGACACTTTGATCATGGATTTTTCGATCATGTTTCATAAAACCTAGCAGATTCCTGCCTGAGGGCAATGGACTATTACATTTGCATAATTGGGTAAATAACCATGTATACCGGTAGAAAGTACTGGATTTACCCAACAGCATTTGAAAGAAGAATGTTTTCTATTAAATTTTTAATGTTTTGTTCTATAATTATCATTTCTGGCAAGAGTTAGCAATGCTGTGAAGTTGTTTTTTTAAGCAGAAAAAGAAGAGTTAATCACAAGAAAATTAGTGTTCATTGATCTATTGCATAATTACATGTATTTCAATAATTATAATTATAATTTTCGGACACCTTAATTTATGTCACTAAATTTTTCGGACACCTGTAATTTTGTGTATCTAAATTTTCTGACACGAAAAACATAATTATTTTTTAGTGTCCGAAAACATAAGAGTTATTACGATAAGCATTATTGATGCTTAACGAATTGTGTCATTTAGGGTTAATATATAATGATGATGTGATACAACATTTATCAAGTTTCAATTCAATCCCTTGAAAAATGTAGAAGTGTGCCACATATATCAGGGCTTTTTTTTCTTGATTGGGGGAAAGGGTTGATTGGAAGAAAGGGTCTGATCTTCTATTTTGGGGAAAAAATTACTGACAAAACTGAAATAGAGGAAAAATTTCCCAAAGTAAGCTTGAAGTTTGGGGAAAATTTCATCATTTGTACAAAATTTTATTTGGGGAAAGGGGCCTTTCTAGGGGGAAGGGGCTTTTATAAGGCCCGTGCTGAAAAAAGAAAAAAAAGCCCTGTATATGGATCTATTTGTGGGTCCATCTAACAAGAGCACCGCATAACGGGTGCCAACGCTCGGCTGCGGGTGCAGTTTTCAATAAATGAAAGGTTGTCAGAATTTTTTATTTATTTTTTTATTTTTTTAGAGGTCACATTGACCTTGACCTTTGACCTAGTGACCCAAAAATGGGTGTGGCGTGTAGAACTCATCACGGTGCATCTACATATGAAGTTGCAAAGTTGTAGGTTGAAGCACTTTGATTTTAGAGCCAATATTAAGGTTTTAGCACTGCGGACGGCAGACGCCTGAAGGCAGACGCCGGACAGTAGATGCCTGACGGCAGACGCCGGACGACAAGCTGGCTATGACAATACCTCGGGTTTTCTCCGAAAACAGCCGAGCTAAAAATGTTATACTACTACAATATTCCCAAATGGGCAGGATGTATTGAACATGGAATTGTAGCTAATGTATTTCACTTTCCTAATAAAAGCTAAGGAAACTGTTTTAAATTATATATCTTGTCTGGAAATCTGGCCCAAAAAATCAAATACACATGTAACAGCAGCTGCTGCTTTGTAAACATTAACAGTAGACAAAGGAATTGTAAACATTACACAATATGCAAGAAACAATTTATCCTAACTGATATCTTTGAGCACGTTTTGTTATGAACATAAATGATAGAGACCTCAGTTTACAAAGCAAAAGGCTGTTACTGATCAAATAATCTAGGGACCTGTGACTATTGTTTGAGAATGTATGCCTGTCATAATAAAAGCATGGGATAGATAATGGCATAATTCATGCCACATGTGTTGAAAGAATGGATGTATGAATAATACACTATCCGTTTTTATTTCAGACTTATTGACTTAAGCCCTAGTGAAAATCCCCAGCACTTGCATTTACATGAATGAGGCAGTCTTTTGAGGGTTATTTTGCTGGGTTTTTTATTCATCTGCATGAAATGTTTTAAGTTTGTGGAGCAAACTTTTCACCATGTCGCATAGTGGATATGGTGTCCTCCTAGTGATTGGGAGCATTCTTTTGATGTCCCATATAGACACCAAGTACTGGTTCTAGGCCCAGGAAACGGACTCGAGAGCATTTCAAATAAGTAGGAATTACTTTCTATGCAATCAAGCTAAAATAAATAGGTTTAAACTAAATATTTTAGTAAAACCAATATTTGCAATTGTAAACAGATAAGATATAGAATAACAAGTCTCGCTTTCGGTTATCAATGAATGAATCATGTGCTTTCAGTAAAATTTAAAATGACTTTCCTTATAATTTAATCCATGTCTGTTTTAATACTGCACTGTAAAAACGCTGTAGAAATCTTTTGTTTCTTTATTGTAATCGCCAATTGCAATAAATCTGGATTATTCGATGTTTTTTTAATCTTTTTAACATACCAACGCGAGTTTTGCAACACCATTTTGTTTGTTTAATTGTGAGGTTGATCGGCCACGCTTGAACTAATACATCGGTTGCACCGGTTTGAATTTTATATCAATTCACGTTTGGAATAGATTTAAACAAGCGACAACAGTTAAACGATTCTTAAACAAAATTTGCAAATTCGGAACAAAAATTAGATATAAAACTTATTTTTATGTTGTGAATTGGCCGTTTTTGACAGTTTTGAGCACAAAAAGTCCGTGTTTTTAAAGATTTAAAAAGAATGTTTTTGTAAATGTTAGATTTGTTAATTGTCCGTATCAAAATTGTGAAATGTCTGTCCACGGCCAGTCTCAAAGAAGAAAAAAAAACTTTGAAGATAACGCTGCCTGTCAATGTAATATGTGGAGAGGTTTCAAAATCTGATTTTTCAGGCTGCTTATGAACTATTCTTAAAAATCGTCATTCCCTCATCAACCCCACATTTTTTAACAAGCATCTCTAAAATCATCACTCGGATAATTGCATTATTTGCAAACTTTGCCAAAACACGCGGTTTCATGGAAAAATCACACCCCCCTCATATATAACATTCGCCTCAAATCAAGTATTGGGTATAATTTACATCAAACATTTAAAAAGAAAATCTAATTTCTAAAAAGAAAATTACTGTTCTAAGTTATTGTACTCTCACCTGAATCATACTGGTCACATGACACGGATTAAAGATCCATATAAACTGTCGTGTGGCTAACTTAAAGCCCAGCTCAATTCCAAACGTCAAGCACATGGCAACCAACAGAACCCTTTTCCCGCAGTCCCCACGTTTGTCTGTTACAGCTGTGGTCTCGGGCAATGTTACGCGTTTGTACGCAAATTTGATACAAATGGCGGCAAAAACACACGCCAGTCCACTTTCCGCCACTCGTTGCCATAAAGGGATGAAGTCAACGCATTCCTGACCTCCGTTGCCTGGTAGCGTGTGATCAACCCCTGCGTACGCCCATTCAAACATGGCTGACAAAAGGTTCCCGTTCTTTGTGATATAATTCTCAGCTGGTCAACTGGTTAAAACGTTCTGAAATGCATGTGATAATATATTAACAATTTTCTGACATTATATGTTTCTCAATCTGTATAAAATCCTGTTACAATGTTCTAACATGTAAGTTTTCTTTGATTATCATTTTAACACATCTTTTAAAAAAAAGATATCCTGTAAAACTATATCATGCAATTAAGAGCATAATGTAAATTTGTTATCATAATTTATTTTATGTTTACTTCAGTGTGTTTTTCAAAGGAAAGTGTGAGCTTGTAATATTTTATCAAATGAATCTTTTTCATAGCCAGACTAGTCATCCTGTTCAATTTCCTTAAAGTTTCAACATATTTTCCTCATAACTTTGTTAACATTTATTTACTTCCTTACTGCGAATAATGACACAACAAACAATAATATTACTTAATAGAATAAAATCATGAATAGATAATTTATTGTGAGAACAAACACATCCACATGGCACCTTACAAACACAACATGATGAAAACTAATGATACAAGAGGCCTTGCGGGTGCAGACCGCTCATCTATTTTTCTTTTCAAAGGTGTAGGGACCTATCTCAATTTCAATCACGAAGGAGGGAGGGGTGGAGTGGAGAGGGGTGTATAGTGTGGGGGTGTGGTCACAGTACATTATCTTCCAAAAATGCGAAAAAAATGCAAAAAAACAATATTTTTGGGGGGAGGGGGGGGGAATCTTGGGTGGGATGGTTGGACGGTATTTCACAAATAAAATAATAACAAGATGCATTTGTGAAACACAATGTCCCCCTATATGACGTTTGACCTTGTAGGATGACCTTGACCTTGTAGGATGACCTTGACGTTGACCCTTCACCACTCAAAATGTGCAGCTCCATGAGATACACATGCATTTCAAATATAAAATTGCTAGCTTCAATATTGCAGAAGTGACATTACATGAGCAATTTTGACCCATATATTTGACCTTGAAGGATGACCTTGACCTTGACCTTTCACCACTAAAAATGTGCAGCTCCATGAGATACACATGCATGCCAAATATCAAGTTGCTATCTTCAATATTGCAAAAGTATTCAGAAAATTAGCGATTTGGGCCACATATATTTGACCTCTGACCTTAAAGGATGACCTTGACCTTTCACCACTCTAAATGTGCAGCTCCATGAGATACACATGCATGCCAAATATCAAGTTGCTATCTTCAATATTGCAAAAGTACTCATAAAATGAGCGATTTTGGCCACATATATTTGACATCTTACCTTGAAGGATGACCTTGACCTTGCACCACTCAAAATGTGCAGCTCCATGAGATACACATGCATGCCAAATATCAAGTTGCTATCTTGAATATTGAAATACTGCAAAAGTGTACATTAAATGAGCGATTTTGACCCATATATTTGACCTTTGACCTTGAAGGATGACCTTGACCTTGACCTTTCACCACTCAAAATGTGCAGCTCCATGAGATACATATGCATGCCAAATATCAAGTTGCTTTCTTTAATATTGCAAAAGTTATTGCAAATGTTAAAGTTGGCGCAAACCAACCAACCAACCAACAGACCAACCAACAGACCAACAGACAGGGCAAAAACAATATGTCCCCCACTACTATAGTGGCGGACATAAAAATAAATATTTGTGTTTTTTAACCATGTTTGAAAAAAACAAGAGATGTGTTTGTCAGAAACACAATGCCCCCTATTTCACCGCTTTGAAATTTTTGTAATGTTTTTTTACCTTTGACCTTGAAGGATGACCTTGACCTTGAACTTCCACCACTCAAAATGTGCAGCTTTATGAGAACGCCGCTTTGAAATATTGTTTGTTTGACCTTTGACCTTGAAAGATGACCTTGACCTTGAAGGATGACCTTGACCTTGAACTTCCACCACTCAAAATGTGCAGCTTCATGATAACGCCGCTTTGAAATTATCTATTTTTTTACTTTTGACCTTGAAGGATGACCTTGACCTTGAAGAATGACCTTGACCTTAAACTTCCACCACTCAAAATGTGCAGCTTCATGAGAACGCCGCTTTGAAATATAACAAAATGACCTTTGACCTTTAAGGATGACCTTGACCTTGAAGGATGACCTTGAACTTCCCCCACTCAAAATGTGCAGCTTCATGAGAACGCCATTTTGAATTTTTTATATTTTTTTTTTACCTCGAAGGATGACCTTTACCTTGCACTTTCACCATTCAAAATGTGCAGCTTCATGATAATGCCGCTTTGATTTTTAAAATTTTGTTTGACCTTTGAACTTGAAGGATGATCTTGACCTTGAAGGATGACCTTGACCTTGAACCTACACCACTCAAAATGTGCAGCTTCATAAGAACACCGCTTTGAAATTAAAAAAAAAAATTTTTACCTTGAAGGATGAATTTGAAAGATGACCTTGACCTTGAACTTCCACCACTCAAAATGTGCAGCTTCATGAGATACACATGCATGCCAAATATCAAGTTGCTATCTTCAATATTAAAAAAGTTATGGCCATTTTTAAAGTTTTCTGACGGAGAGACGCCATATATTTGACATTTTGACCTTGGAGGATGAACTTCACCTTCACCTTTCACCACTCAAAATGTTTAGATCTATGAGATACACATGCATGCCAAATATCAAGTTGCTATCTTCAATATTGAAAAAGTTATGGCCAATGTTTAAGTTTTCGGACAGACAAACACCATAAATTTGGCATTTGACCGTGAAGGATGACCTTGACCTTTCACCACTCAAAATGTGAAGCTCCATGAGATACACATGCATGCCAAATATCAAGTTGCTATCTTAAAAAGTGAAAAAGTTATGGCCAATGTTAAAGTTTTTTTCGGACGGACAGACAGACTGACTGACAGACAGTTCAACTGCTTTATGCCACCCTACCGGGGGTATAAAAATTATTTTTTGGGGTGGGGAGGGGGGTATAGTGTGAGGGTGTGGTGGTCATTTATTAGATGATCTTTAAAAAAAAATTAATATGACGGGGGGATTGAGGGGGGATTTGGGGGGGGGGATTCGGGGGATGAGGGATGGTCTGGGTGGAGTCAATTGTGGTATGTCAGGTAAGAGTTGTTTTGTCAAAGTATCAATCGAATCTAATCATAAATAAAGAAGTTATGGCAATTTTAGCAAAATTATATAATTTGACCTTGAGAGTCAAGGTCATTCAAAGGTCAAGGTAAAATTTAACTTGCAAGGTACAGTTCCCTCATGATAGCATGAAAGTATTTAAAGTTTAAAAGCAATAGCCTTGATATTTTAGAAGTTAAGTGGATCTAAACACAAATGTTACCATATATTCAATGTTACTAATCAAAAAAGGGCCAATTCCGTAAAAATGACAACCAGAGTTATGCAACTTGTCCTTTACTGTCCTCTTATGATAGTTTGCGGGTGTCCCAAGTATGAAAGCAATATCTATGATACTTTAGGGGTAAAGTGGACCAAAACACAAAACTTAACCAAATTTTCAAGTATAAAGGGCCCATAATTCCGTTAAAATGCCAGTCAGAGTTACATAATTTGCCTGTACAGTCCCCTTACGATAGTTAGTAAGTGTTGCAAGTATGAAAGCAATAGCTTTGATACTTTAGTCAAAAAGTGGACCTAAACACAAAACTTAACCAAATTTTAAAGTATAAAAAGGGCACATAATTCTGTCAAAATGCCAGTCAGAGTTACATAACTTTGCCTGCACAGTCCCCTTATGATAGTTAGTATATGTTGCAAGTATGAAAGCAATAGCTTTGATACTTAAGGAATTAAATGGACCTAAACACAAAACTTAACCAAAATTTTCAATTTTCTAAGTATAAAAATGGCAAATTTTCCTGTCAAAATGCAAGCCAGAGTTATCTAACTTTGCCTGCCCAGTCCCCTCATGATAGTAAGTAAGTGTACCAAGTTTGAATGCAATAGCATTGATACTTTATGAGAAAAGTGGACCTAATCGCAAAACTGAACCTGACGCCGACGCCAAGGTGATGACATTAGTTCATAATATTTTCAAAAAATAGATGAGCTAAATATGTATGATTAACTAACAGAACATAATCATCATGATAAAAATTAAAGTTAACCCATTTATGCCTAGCGTCTAGAAAAAAGGCCTTGGCAAACAGACTAGACCCAGATGAGAAGCCGCATGATGCTTAAAGAAATTTCTGTAAGGAATATTCTAAATATAGAAATAAATATACTAGACATCTCTAATTTTAGGAATAAATTGATCCAATTTAGAAGGATGGGAGAATCCACTAGGCATAAATGGGTTAAAGTAAACTATAAATTACTATCCAGCTTCCCTGCCTCAAGGTGAAACTAAACAAGGGCTGTTGTAAAACATGCATGCCCCCCATATGGGCTGTCAGTTATAGTGGCAGCCATTGTGTGAATACGTTTTTTGGCACTGTGACCTTGACCTTTGACCTAGTGACCTGAAAGTCAATATGGGTCATCTGTGAGTCATGATCAATGTACCTATGAAGTTTCATGATCCTAGGCGAAAGCGTTCTTGAGTTACTCAAGTATCATCCGGAAACCATTTTTCTAAGTTGAGTCACCGTGACCTTGACCTTTGACCTAGTGACCTGAAAATCAATAGGGGTCATCTGCGAGTCATGATCAATATACCTATGAAGTTTCATAATCTTAGGCATAAGCATTCTTGAGTTATCATCCGGAAACCAATTACTATTCCAGGTCTACGTGACCTTGACCTTTGACCTAGTGACCTGAAAATCAATAGGTGTCATCTGCCAGTCATGAACAATGTACCTATGAAGTTTCATGATCCTAGGAATAAGCGTTCTTGAGTTATCATCCGGAAACCATTTTTCTATTTCAGGTCACTGTGATCTTGACCTTTGACCTGTGACCTGAAAATCAATAGGGGTCATCTGCGAGACATAATCAATGTACCTATGAAGATTCATGATCCTAGGCATAAGCGTTCTTGAGTTAATGATCATCCAGAAACCATTTTACTATTTCCGGTCACTATGACCTTTGACCTAGTGACCTGAAAATCAATAGGGGTCATCCGCGAGTCATGATCAATGTACCTGTGAAGTTTCATTATCCTAGGCCTAAGCGTTCTTGAGTTATCATCCGGAAACCATCTGGTGGACGGAAATACGGACGGACGGATGGACCCACATGTGCAAAACAATATACCCACTCTTCTTCGAAGGAGGGCATAATAATTATAGAAGCTTTTACGTCCACAGCTAGTCCAACATAAACTGGCTACTAACTCAGTGACAAAGTTGTAATTGTATCCAGCATCACAACACAATATCCAACTTGACAATATATATCTATCTCAGACCACTGCTCAGTTTAACAAAACAAAGCCAGAGCTCCAGATAAGGGTCGTATTTTCGTAATTACGAATTATTTTCAAGTCTGTTACGTATTTATTTTAAAATCTTGTCGTACCATTAAGAATTACAAAATCAAGTTACGAATATTATTTTTACATCGGTTCGTATCGATTTTTATTGAGTTCTTTTCGCGTATTAAAGATCTTTGCGGTGCTTATATAGAATGGTTATCAGGTTTGTTTATCAAAGCGAATTTTTCCAATAAAAGCGGCGTATACAGTCTATCTGTCAAAAAACAATGGCGTCGCCCAGAGAGCGTCCTAAAAAACTGCAAAGCGTCCAAAAACACTCTTTTTACATATTGTACGCAAAGTGAGCCGAAGTTAAATGTTTAGAAAGACATTATAGAAAAGATCTTATACGATGTTGTATGTTCAGTTGCCGACACAGTCGGAAAAGCTAAACAAAAACGCGACACGACGGGTCCAAACTTAAACACAAAAAAAACATTGAACGAGTGGAAGGGACAAGTCCCGTGGCTAATCGTTGAAAAGATTGAAGGGGAGACCCGTTTTAATTGTGAAATATGTAAAAATTCATCTAAGGCATGCAATCTAAGCACAGTTTGGGCATATGAAGGTATTTGAAAAATAAAATTGTATAATACTGAAAAGACACTGTTGAACTCGTATAAATAAAGTTGCTAGTATGTTTATTTTGCTTTTGTTGCATGAAAATAACCATTATTATTTATTTTTAGGTCATTTAGAAAAAATAAGAATTATTTTCCAAAACTTAGTAGTAACGTTAAGAATAAAATTTCAGAGTTAAGAATTCTTTTTGAAAATCTGGTAGTAATTTAAGAATTTCACAAAACCTTATCTGGAGCTCTGAAAGCATTGGATTGAACAGACCATATTAAAGACAGATATAATTTAAATATACTTTCTGTCTGGCATATTGCAGATAATTATATATAAGGTGTGCAATCTTGGTGAAAACGCAGAATAACAGAAACCTACCAAATAATCAGTAGGTGCATACCAATGATTAGGTAGGTTTCTTCTAAATGTATAGTAATTACCTACTTAATGTTAAAGAAATTCTTACTTCATGTACATAATGAAAAGGTACTTGCTAAATGATATATTGATGTTAGACAAAAACGCATCATTTTTGGTTAACCTAGAATGTAACCTTCTGAATTTTTTTTTTAATAGGTAAATGTCAAGGTCAGAATGAAGTCAGGTGATGTGGGTGTGTTGATAGTGTTCAACGACATCATCCATTCAAGTATCAAAGCTTTGCAATAAGTATTTGTGGTGACGTGTTATACGAAACTTGTCATTTTGGGTTAACCCCAAACAGACAGAAGATCAAACAAATCGACATGACAATTGCTATATACAAAACAAACCTCATCTAAATGCTTGCCAGTGTTTTTTTACACCATTTTGGGAATGGGGTCGGGTCCCTTAGGATTGTGAAGAAAATATTATTATAGTTGTTCTTTTAAATTTCTTTGACTAACTAAACATTTTTAAAAGATTTTGATTTGAAGATGCGCATCGACTGGGCATCATGTCGCGGATTGCGGCTTGCCTGGGCATGTCTCGGCGGACAGATGCGAAGCTTCGCGGCGGAATGCGACTTACCGCCCCGGATCGCGAAATATGTTTGTTCCGCATTGGCTGTACTGTATTTATTATCAAAATTTGCTTTAATATATTCTTGAATAAGACCAGCGTCAGGTTAATACTAAGGTCCACTATGACATAATGCAACTTGGTTACACTGCAATAAATTATGCCTTCTTGTTGATTGTTATTTTTCTCTTAAAATGATGACTTAAATGACTGGATATTAAACACGTTTGCCTTAATATGGAAATCATACCACTGACTGCATATCAAACACTAATGAAGTAATATGGAAAAGGTCCACATCATCATGTGACCCAGCGTAACCCTTTCAGTGCGGGAAGCGAATTTTGAAGGCCTTTGCAAACTGTTTAGATCCAGATGAGACGCCACAGAACGTGGCATCTCATCAGGATCCAAACTGTTTGCTATTCTGATAGTATTCTTTGAAAAAAATCGAAGAAAATGCTAATTTTAGAAATTCAGCAGACGACATTTGAGCAGAAGACAAATTTCCCAGCATTCAAAGTGTTAACTAATGCATATTAGTATTCTTAAGACTTAAAAAGGTTAAATAAGTTTTATTCTAACATTTGTAATCAAATCTACATTAAAAAATCTGCAGTGAAGGATTTGTAACAACAACCTGTAAATTTAAAATACAACACCTCATTCAAAATATTCAATATAGTTAATCAAGTTAGGAAATTAATCTATAAACATAACAATATAGTGTATAGATAACCACTGCATTGTTACGCAATAATGGGTAATACCGGGTATTATGCAGCACAATGCCCACGCTAATTAAGCTTATTACCAAAATGTATGTTAAAAACTACTGATCCTATTTGAAACCAGAGGGCCAAAGGCAATTTAATCTTAAACATTATCTCAACAATCAGCAATTAATAACATATTATTATGTTACTGAATCCTATCAAATGGTAATGACCTCATGCTCCACTGGCCTGATTTTTAGCTGATTTTACAATTATCTATAAGTAGAACAATAACTTAAGCTTTACAAACTCTTCTGGTTCATTCTTAAATTTCTAATCATTTCAGTGAAAAAAAATACATTCATTTACTTATTGCAAATTAAACTTTTAAAAAATTAGATTAAATCCATGTTCCCCTATACAGATATCTAAAGCTGATCAACATACAAACAAGGGCTGTTTGTAAAACATGCATGCCCCCCATATGGGCTGTCAGTTGTAGTGGCAGCCATTGTGTGAATATGTTTTTTGTCACTGTGACCTTGACCTTTGACCTAGTGACCTGAAAATCAATAGGGGTCATCTGCCAGTCATGATCAATGTACCTATGAAGTTTCATGATCCTAGGCCTAATTATTCTTGATTTATTATCAGGAAACCATTTTACTGTTTCGAGTCACTGTGACCTTGACCTTTGACCTAGTGACCTGAAAATTATTAGGGGTCATCTTCCAGCCATGATCAATGTACCTATGAAGTTTCATGATCCTTGGTGTAAGCATTCTTGAGTTATCATCTGGAAACCACTTTACTATTTTGAGTCACTGTGACCTTGACCTTTGACCTAGTGACCTGAAAATCAATAGGGGTCTCCTGCCATTCATAATCAATATTCATATGAAGTTTCATCATCCTAGGCGTAAGCATTTTTGAGTTATCATCCGGAAACCATTTTACAGTTTCGAGTCACTGTGACCTTGACCTTTGACCTAGTTACCTGAAAATCAATAGGGGTCATCTGCCAGTCATGATCAATGTACCTATGAAGTTTCATGATCCTAGGCCTAAGCATTCTTGAGTTATCATCCGATAAAACCATTTTACTGTTTCGAGTCACTGTGACCTTGACCTTTGACCTAGTGACCTGAAAATCAATAGCAGTCATCTGCCAGTCATGATCAATATACCTATGAAGTTTCATGATCCTAGGCCTAAGCATTCTTGAGTTATCATCCGGACACCATTTTACTATTTCGAGTCACTGTGACCTCGACCTTTGACCTAGTGACCTGAAATCAATAGGGGTCATCTGACAGTCATGATCAATGTACCTATGAAGTTTCATGATCCTAGGCCTAAGCATTCTTGAGTTATCATCCAGAAACCATCTGGTGGACGGACCGACCGACCGACGGACCGACCGACCGACAGACATGTGCAAAACAATATACTCCCTCTTCTTCGAAGGGGGGCATAATTAAAGTGATTTAAATTCAATGTAATATTTTCTATGGTTCAACTTATAGAGCTGGAATTGGAGATAATTAACATGTCTAGAATTATTATTTTTTAAATCTGTTTTGGAAACATTAAATTGGGAATGTTTAGGTCCCATTTGGGAAAAATATATACTTTTTTCCATTGGGAATGGGTCCCATACGGGTCCCAAATTTAAACGAAAAAAATACTGATATCCAGCTGTTGCTGTTTAATCCAGCTTTTCACCTTAAATAATCTTTCTCACTGACAGCCTATAAAATGTTGGGGAAATTCCCCACCACCATACCCACATGAAAACACACACATTTTCATTGTTTGCTACATGTGTAGGTGGTCATTTATAACTTACACATGTGAACGTTGTAAGTGCATATTTACATTTACAAGATAATCAAAACAACAATAAGAGATGTGTTTGTCAGAAACACAATGCCCCCTTCTGCGCCACTTTGTAGCCATATATTTGACCTTGAAGGTGACCTTGAGCTTTCACAACTCAAAATGTGCAGCTCCATGAGATACACATGCATGCCATATATCAAGATGCTATCTCCGATATTGCAAAAGGTATGACCAAGGTTAAAATTTTGGGACAGAATGGCAGAGTAACAGAATGACAGAGTGACAGAATGACAGACAGGCCAAAAACAATATACACCTAATCATTCGATCCGGGGGGCATAAAAAGCCATCAAAATGCTGGCCTTGCACCACTCAATATCAGACCTTCAACCACAGAACAGATACATGTATAATTGTATATACACATTTGAGCCAGTGCTAGGTATCAATAGATTATCAATAACAAAATGCTGATATTGCCTGCCTTTCATACGCCTGAAACATCTTCTCAATCAATAACAGACCAACTAGAACAAAACAGACATAAAAGTGTACGCATGTGATTGAGTGCTATAGGTACTGGCAGCTCATCCATGTGAACTAGAGCAAATTTGCATTATTAACAAGATTATCAATAACAAAAAGCTGATATTGCTTGCTGAAACAATATAGAGAAAATCAAACCTAATTATATCTCAGCTTGTGGTTAATTCCTTACTGCTATTTTGCAAGGGGAATCTTCGGTGGATCACAAGTTTAGACCCAGATCAAAAGCTGTCAGTTCAGTAAATGTGGTCAATTATCCAATAGCTTTCATTTATTGGGTGGACCAATAGTTTAATGGCAATTTAATAAATAAACCAATATTGGACAGATGTGCAATGTTTTGAGGTGTTATAACAGTATGAACATGCCATTAAGTAGCAAATCACTCTCGATCATTTTTTTATCAATACTCCGGTAAGACTCAAGCATTTTAAATTGCACATACATTCCTTTATTAGTTAGGCCAAAATTTACATATTGTGAGTTTCTCCTCCCATGACCCAATACAATCTTTAGGTGTATGTTTTGATAAATCACCTTGAACTGTTTCTTCAAAACAATACATTATATATATACATATATATATATATATATATATATATATATATATATATATATATATATATATATATATATATATATATATATAGACCTACTGGGTTAGAAAATAACATTTTGGGAATGGTTTTCTTCCTCCATTATTCTTTCAATACTTGTTTTACATATATCAGACATCTCAGAGAATCTAGCAATTGCATGTTATGCCTGATTTATAGTACAAGACACACTGCACAAATTATGAACTTGAATTGGAATTAGTGTTAATGCTAAATTAAACCAAGGGAGAAATGAGAAAGCAAGCTAATATTTTTGCTTGTTAATTTTGAACATCTCTTTCTGGCTTTACTTAATCACAAATGACACTCATTAAGCGTAGTCAATATTTAATATATTTCTGCAAAAGAGCATACCTTTGGAGTCTGCAATATATCCTAGACCACACAATGTTTAGTACTCTAAGCAAATGATCTGAAATACCATTACCTGAAAAACAATTGCGTCCAATAATTAACTATGTTATCCGACATACAGCCTGTTATTGATAATGCATGAAGACCATACGAAAAAAACAACATCTCAGCAATAAGCATAGTGAAGTTTATGTGAAAGAACATGCGTATTGTAAGTGATTCTTCACATATTATTTAAAAGGGTCCAAAATAAGGACAACATTCCAATGCAAATAAACCTGGTTTAATTTTTACAATTGAAATGACAAAATTGGTATTACATTGCCATAAGTGTAAATCATAAAATGACTGTACAAATGGACATAAACTTCATTAAAATATCATTCATATTTCTATACAAGAGCTGTGTTTGTGAAACACAATGCCCCCTACTGCGCCGCTTTGAAGCCATATATTTGACCTTTGACCTTGACGGATGACCTTGACCTTTCACCACTCAAAGTTTGCATCTATATGAGATTCACATGCATGCCAAATATCAAGTTGCTATCTTTAATATTGCAAAAGTTATGACCAAGGTTAAAGTTTTGGGACAGACAGACACACACAATGACAGACAGGCCACATTTTATAGCCAATAATAATAATTTTAAATCTAATCCACATCTAAACACAACCAATAAAATATAAATTTGATACTGGTATTTTAATTCTTAAAAATACAGTCTTTTGTAATTCCACTGAGATAACATTTCAGATGTGATTGCATGCTCTCCAGTGTTAAATGTCATTGCGCCTCATCTCAATTTACATTTTATCATGTGATACCCACACCACCATGCTGTTCCAGCAAAATGTGCAGTGAGTGCATTGGTGTTATGATGATAGTCCATAAACAGATGATGTTTACTTTATATATGTCATCATGTGCATTGTGAAATAATGTGAATATATGATTTCCCCAAATTGGCTTAAAAAAGGAGTTTAAATATTTCCTGCTGTCTCAAATTTACCACAATGTCAATTTTGAAAAAAAGTTTTGAGTTTGAAACAAAAAAAAGTAATGATCAGTAAATGTAACATTTGGCATGGCAGAATTGAATTAAGTCCCTTTTTATTATGCAGCTTCATAATTGCACTAAACATGTGCATTCATTTGTACTTGATAAGGCTTTGAATGGGCGTTGGTCCACTTATTGATTTCTTTGAATTATTAGGACCTCATAGATAATTAATTATGCCATGTCATGTAAAGCCAACACTTAAGTTGTATAATAGGAGCCAAACTAAATATACATGTACCTTAACATCCAGCACGAGAATTCTTGTCTCAGTATGTAAACTTGTTAAAACAAGGAGTCAAATCTAATTACTTGATTTCAATGTGCTAAGAAGCTGTACATGTCAGAATAATTTTCAGGCGTTTTTCTAGCAAAACATAGTATAAAGTCAAAGACAAAAGGAAGGTGATTTTTTTTCTTAAAGAAATCTTATATACATCATATAAACAGTGAAATTCTGATTTGTCTTTACGGCCGTTAACAATATAAAACACAAATAAAATGTATCAAAGAATTATTTTCAAAATGCACATGATGAATGAACCTTTACTCAGCAGACATAACGAATAATTGTTTAAATATTTGTGGTGGTCATGGTGGGTGCGCAAAAAGCGAGAACATTGTACCACCTACTGACAATCAGACATTCCCAAAAGTGTCGGACCGTCGGACCTGACCGAAGTTTTAAAGACAGGTCCGATTGAAAATGCCAGGTTGCCGGTCCGAATGTGCGGGAAATAATTCAATAAGAAAAGTTGATTTATTTTATAGAATTTGTTCCAGTGTGCGATCATTTGAGAACGAATATTCCTGGGCATTCCGGTAATTTGCGCTTGGTACCAATTTCGTCCGGTCTTTTATGTATCGATTTCTAATTGGTTAGAGGCTGGCAAAGAATGAACGGTAACTGACCAAACCTCTTCGCTACTTTCCGAAAAATCTTACGATTCTGCGAAATGCTGCTAATGTCCGCCATCTTGAAATTTTAAGTGATCGATTTATAGCAATGTTAAGCACTGCGGTAGCATATTGTAAAGCAATATATTAACCGAATCATATATTGATTTATATGTAACATATTTGCTAGGTTACTGGTTACTCGTTTACATTTTCTACATTCAAACGATATGTATAACGCACATTTGATTATATGTGCAAAACATGTTCATTTTTTCCGACTGTCGTATTCGGATACAGTATGATTCGTCAATTTTAATTTATTTTCGACCTTCTTTATAACATTTTTATAGAATGACGATACACATGCGGTGATACGGATGGTATGGTTTATACTATTTCGCATTGTAGTCACCAAAAATTGCAACTATAAATACTACAAAAAAAGTACAATAATTTTTAGCTAGGTCAAGGGCCCCGGGTGTCCCCCATAGGGACTCGGCCCTTAATCCCCGTTGGGGTCCTGCGGTCCCAGACCCCTAGCTTAATTTTCCGGATTTCAAATTTGGGTAAATTGACACCCCTGGAATTAAGAAAACAAATATTTAACCAGACAACTTATCGACTTAGGAAATCAACCAACACTTAGTATTAATGGAGCATCTGAGTTGTTGCCGAACGACATAACACTTAACTTCGCAAATATATAAATACGATATTTATGCTTGTACATTGATGTTTCGGTCCTATGAATCCCAGTCCGGTCCTGCAAGTTATCTATGACTACCGGACCGGATGTCCTGTGGACTTAAATACTTTTGGGAATGTCTGCTGACAATATTCAAATTAATATTTGTAGTAATGCATTCACAGTCGGTTTCTTCTTACTGTTTTAAGTGTTAATTTGAAATTTGAAGCACATCTAATTTAGGAATATTACATGACTTGTACCTTCTCCAAAAAACTTTGATGATAAGGTTCTATGAAATTTTTAAGACCACTGACAAACTTATAGTACACAATCATGTATGTTTGACTTGTTAATGTTGGGAGGGCCATTTTAAATGAAACAATTTAAACATGCTATAAGTTTGTCAGTGGTCCTTAAAACTTTAAGCCTGTTTAAAATTAACCAAAAACAAATTAAAATATGCTTCCAAGTTTTTTCTCAGTTTTAATTTAACATATTGTGTGACAACACTACTACTTAAATACAAACTCAATAATCAGAGCCCCACATCCTTTCCTAATATCACACAACATACCGGTAAATAACTTCCAAATATGCGAGCAAAATAAGAGCTTCTCTCGTCTTTTGTTTATTCCTTAGTTATGGCCCATATAGGTGAATAATTGAAAACATCCAACCAAACTGAGCAATGGGAGGGAAGGAGGGAAAGTGCGAAATCAATAATTATTCTGCAAGTATCATTATCCCAAAATGTGGGCCGAATTTTCCTCTTTCAACAGACAAGAGCCAATATTGAAATAACAGGCAAATATACACCAACATTGAATATAACAAGGATGTCATTGAAGCCATCAATATTTCAGACAAAAGAATGAATAGAAAAAGAAAACTGGAGAACAATAGATATTTGAAGAATTCCTTTTTAAATGGAGAGTTTGCAGTCCTGAAGTGACAAAAAGCCTTGAAATGTAACATCGATGCTACATATTTTTTTGCAGATAAAAAAATGCACATTCAATAATGTTATTTAATGTTGTTATTTTATGTTCATTTAAACAACTACAACTTGAAATCCGGCAACATGTTAAAATTAATTTATGTTTGATTTTATAATAGTAACAATTCACAAAGTTATTATTTGCCAAGAGTCACAAAGACAGTCGTCAATAATAACAATAATGAAGGTAACCATTATAACTGCTGTTAAGATACTTTGTGTGAAAATAAAACAAAATCATCAACACTTGACACCTTCGACCAATCTAAGAACTGAGCCTTTACAATATTTCTGTCAATGCTAAATACCGTAAATCTGCGAATATAATACGCACTTTTTTACCTGCCAAATTTTTCTTCAAGTAGGGGATGCGTATTATATACGAGTTAAGAGCAGAACAAAATTTTTTGCCTGTGAAAATTTTCAACTTAATCGTTGTTATTCGCTGCATGGCAGCCATTTTGAACTATACCATTACATCAAAAGGGGGGCAACAGGACTCGTGCTGTCGTTCGTCATTTTTGCCATTTGCGAAAATGTTGAGAATTTGGCTCATTAAAAATCTTATTTGCGAAAATCTAGTAATATATCGTTGAAAACATCCGCCATTTTTATCGGACTGGTTTAATTTTTCTATATTTGTCTCTTTGTTTCAATGAAAGTGTTCGCAATTTGAACAGTAAACGAAACCCGGTCTGTACCTGATTATGAGACATAATGTTTGATCTTATATTGTTATTGAAGTGCACATGGTATCTGCTCAGGCCAATCAACATTGAGCTTACACATGACATGACGTTGTTGAATGAAACGGGAGAACGGGCGGAGTTATCAGATAATATTGGGTCATTCACGCGCAGACACTGTATACTTTGAATACACAGTTAATATCGTCGTCTGCCTACAAAATAGTGACCGGACCCTTTGTTGTATAAAGAGATTAGCAAATGAAAAAAACAACAACGTGACAATACCCATAAATAAATATTTATAAGCTGACCACTTTTATCATTCTTCCAAATATTTACCATATCTGAAGTATTATATAAGAGTGGTAATTAAATAATTAGTTCTATGACGCTAATATTACACCTTTCTGCCAATTGCCGAATTAAATTGAAAGGTGATAATTAATTTGTGTTTTACTCCCAAACTATTCTAAATAACAGCGGCTTATTTTAATTAAAGGGATTCGAGAAAAACACAAGTGGTTTAATTTTATTTTAAGTTTAATCAAAGTATCGAGTTTGTTACACTTCGAAAGAGTAATTCATCTAGACTACTATAAAAATGGAAGTAACCACTTTGTTTACTTATTATTTTATTATTTTTATAATTATTATCGTCCTGAATATTGTCAAATGGAATTAAATGTTTAAAAACAAACAAACAGCGTCTCTGTTTCTTTCTTTTGCAATTATAAACTGCTTGACCCGGGTGTCAGCAGGTGGCCCGTGTGTTATCGGTTACAATCAACGGTAAAATAAACAATATACAGAGATATTTATTATGCAACTGTCATGACAACAGCACGATAACACATCGCGATCAATATACCGGGGTATTACTGTGAAACAGATGGTTGATAACCCCCGAATTGATTTGCAATTTTCACAACACAATAATATTTTGACACATTTTTTCGGAAATGTCCGATTTCGGACACTGATTTTTTAAGTGCGTATTTAACTAGGATTTTCAATTTTTACCAATAAATTTTGACAAAACTCGGGGGTGCGTATTATATAAGAGGGCGTATTATAATCGCAGATATACGGTACTATCAATAGGCTTAATTGATACTAAATTGGGCTAAATAATCTTTATTTTTTCGGTAAATAGTTCTTGACATTCATCGACAAGTCTTGCTTTCATCCAATGTTGCAATTTATCCATGTAATTCATGTGGGTTTGTTTAATTTGTGATGTGAGGTTCAATTGTAAATCTATTGTAACACCAAATACCATTTAATTGGTTATGTGTTATTAATAAAATTAACGCACCATCAGTCTTAAGAATTTTGTAAAATAAACTCGGGTGATTTCAAGTAATAAAAGTATGTTCTCAGGTGATTCTAAATACAAACTAACAGTACTCGGGGCAACAGATAAGGATTGTTTAATTGTATTTGACAGAAAACTAATCAACATTAAAAAGCAATCAAACAGAAATTGATTATGAAAATTGAAAAATGAATCACACTGACTAATCTTGGTAGTTTAAGTTGCACCATTTCCCCATGTATTTTGTTTGATTTGAAATTATAATTGTGAATTTTAGTGCTACCGTTATATTTGTAGTAAATTTACATAGACACCAGTTTGGGGCGGTGTCTAAATACAAATTTACTTTTGTTGTAAAAAGTTCGGCTGCTACACCCTGGACAGGCTAGGAAACTTTTGTTATCGACATGCTCGACCCATTATTTACAATTTGAAGTCCCCCTCTACCGTCGATAAAAAGAGGTTGTGAAGAGTATACTTTCAGATTTCAAACCGACAGCTTCTGAAATATAAAGAGCAGAACACAAAAGCGATTCTGTGTCTGAACAAGAAATGTGTTTGTAAGAAACACTTTGTCCCCTTCTGCGCCGCTTTGATTTAGTTTTTTTTACCTTTGACCTTGAAGGATGACCTTCAGACCTTGACCTTTTACCACTCAAAATGTGCAGCTCCATGAGATACACATGCATGCCAAATATGAAGTTGCTATCTTCAATACAGCAAAAGTTATTGCAAAATTGTAAAGTTGGCGCAAACAAACCAACAGACAGACCAACAGACAGGGCAAAAACAATATGTCCCCCACTATAGTGGTGGGGGACATACAAATAAATAAAATTGTGAAAAAAAAAATTCCACTGGCTTTTCGTTGATGGAGAGGGTTTTGAAAATGGGCTTTATGAGCAACAATTGTATGCAAGATATTAAAACTGATTGAAACAAAATAACTGATCATCATCCATGGTTTCTCAATAGACAATTTATTTATACCTGTAGTCACAAACAACCATTGACAATGTGAAGCTACAATGACTTCATTACTTGGAATAAGAATTGACATGACGCCTTATCAGTGATCGCTCCGCCCACTTAATCACGTGGCTCAGCGGGAAGAAAACCTAGACAAGCTAACACCAAAATGGCTTCTTTGCCTATAGACTGCATATAGATTTACACAATATTCCGGATGATTTTATGGACTTGTTTAACACCATATTACACTTGTAAAGGGGTTGATGCCATTTAGTTATTCTGCAAATGCAAAAAATATACAATTAAAGAGAACATCAGCTATTTATAACGGGTAAATCGGTACATTAAACACGCTCTCAAACGCTTGCGCGCTTACAGAAATCGAACCCGTTATTACGTGTAATGGTGGTATTTGCAATAAATTAACACTTCACCGGTATTTACCCGTGTTATTAACAAAATTATTACCGAAACATTCCCCCCTACCCGTGTATTTGACACGAAATAGCGATTTATAATATAAAAGTGATATTAATAATAATAAACATTGCTTATGGGACATTTATCAATCACTATAATTTAAAGCGCAAAAACAACACAGTAAGTTTGGACATTGTCTGATATAAATTAGCGTTGTACGAAATGGAATACGGTCAGGCTATTATAAATTAATAAGGCTACCAATATCAGACGCTCGCGCAGGTACCGACTTACCCGAAGTTACCGCATTTATTGGTTAACCAATATCAGTAATAATAACTCTTTTACAATAGCATTTATCGATACGTCTTTATTAAAATAATAACAAAATGGTTTTCACTTGTTTCTGATACATACAGAAACGCGATTTTTACCGGGGATTTCGTAAAGTTACACGAATTGGGTACCAAAATTCTCAATTATTTTACATGCACACGTGACATAATACATACTTAATAATGCTTAGTTATTGCTTATATGACATTTCAAGTTTGTGAAATAAATTAATGTTCTATAAAGGGGATCTCGGTAATTCTTGAAGCTTCCACTCGCTCTTGTCAAGACCGCATTGCCGTGTTGGAAATGGTATAAATTTAATTCATCTAACTTATCTTTCTGGATACCAAATGTCAGAGTTGCATTAACCCTTTTTCCACCGTTTTTGCCATATTTCATTTACGTTTTTTAATCCGAACAAAATAAACGAAACTCGTTTAAAAAATGAGATCTAGGCATTCGAGCTCCTAGTGTGGATAAAAAGCGTTTATTGGTGACACCACATGACTGCAAATGTGTAGATACCGTTAATAAGATAATATATCACATGTCACCTTCAAATAACATGTATGATGTCAATTAAGTGCATTACTATCAGAGTAATGAAACACAGCACGAATTAGGCTTCATGCTGGGTTTTATTTCTCTTTAAGTAATGCAGATGAACCTCTCTTCTGTATATTAATGACCTAGTAACTGATAAAACTATTTTTAAAAAACGTAAAATATTATGTGATAATCAGATCGATAACATAAACTATTTAAACCTGCTAGTATATCCGATAAAAATATATTATAATTGTCTTTGACAGTGTTGACGTTCAGTTGTTCGTGGTGACAACCGCATGCATTTATTCATCTCTTACACTTCTCAAGATCTCTTTTCGGCTTTGGAAACGATATAAATTCAATGTCACCAACTAATCTTTCAGGATATCGATTGTCCAAGTTACATAATCCCCATTGACACCGTTTAACCATTTTTAATCGTTTTTTTAAAGAGGAAAACAAAAGAAACTCGTTGGAATAAAAGTGAACCTAAACATGTAGCTTGTCTAGAAAATGGCGGACAGGTCGTTGCTTACGAGTGCGCCCGATTAATCGATCGCTGATTGGTGGATCAATTCTAGTGGGCGGAGCGATCATAGATAAGGCGTCATGACAATTGGTGAGAATAATCGCCAAAATAAAAAGCTAATCTCATCCAGAAATATAGGTAGTGCTCCAGCTAGGCCTAAATGGAAGGGCGCCCCGCCCTGCCCTCCCAAAACCATGCCCTGCCCTCCCAAAACCATGCCCTGCCCTTCCTATGCCCCGCCCTGCCCTTTTGTGTAAAGTCATTGTAATTATATTTTTTAAATCACTTATAACATTATCATTAATGTATTCTTCATTGTAGACATTTTATTTGCATGGTTTAATAATAATGGAAATAATACATTCTAACAATTATTAATAACATTATAATAAATATGCAAAAGGGAGCATTCTTAATACGACAGCGCGCTCAAAAGTGCCCTTTTGAAAAAATTATGCGTGTTGAAACTGCCCTTTTGACAAAATAGCCCCCCCCCTGACCTTTTCAAATCCTGGAGCACTGATATGTCAGTTTTTAACAAATTGTCAAAAACTCATTGAAAAATAGTTTTTTGGCAATAATAACACTATATGTAACAAAAGCTTGTATTAAAAACTAATTGAAATGATATCTGTTGCCTGAGTATTAAGTGCATATAATGTGGACTTTTTCATGCACACACATCTAAACTAAAACATCTGTCACAGGTGGCTCACATAAAATTTCAGGCTTTATATCACAAATTACATTAAAATTACATTTTTCTTGCAGATTGCTTAATAATCCTTCAAAACAAGATCTTCATGTACATGTATATATTTGTTGAAAATCTGATATTAATGTTAAAATTTATCACAATAGACGGCAGACCGCAGGCTTACGTTCAGTAGCCAAATCCTGACACAGATACCAGTTTTGGAATAAAAGTAATTTAAGAAAAAATCTTTTTGCTATTGACATTGGTAATTTGAACTGAAACTTGATATATTGCAAACACATGCATAACCAAATAATTAATTTAATGAGACCATTAATAACTCAATAGTGTATGATATATTGATTTCAATAACATGTGTTTGAGCCTAACTAAGCCTAAACAAACATGTATGCTGTGACATCAGAGATAATCTTTTACAATAGTTTTTTTTGTATCTGCAACAAAAGGCTAATAAGCAATCTGAAAACAATCAATGCCCTTGACCCTAGTTTGTATATGCACTCACTGTGGTGACCTGATATGCTCTAGTTATATACCAAATGAGATTCCTTGTAGACCAGATTAGCACACTCAGTCAACAATAATGATGTCAAAAATGAAATTCCCAACTTGCGGTTTCAGAGCAGTCCCCTTTAAGGCAAGGCTAGTTTCTGGCTCAGAGGCAAGAATCAAACAATCTTTGTAGAGAATGAATGTACTAAGCCCCAGATCCTTGCAATTTCAGAGTTTTTTTCCTAAAAATGCTATAAAAATCATGTGACACCTTTTTCATATTTTGAACATTTCAGGACATTCAAAACTGATGATGGTCTCATCACGACGTGTCCAATACAGTCCACGTTCAAGCATAAAATACAATGATCAATATCCCACATGTGGAGAAGCTCAAGGAAAGAAACTGGTTGGCTACTGGTACATGCAACAATCTTCAGCACGCCACTTTGGTTTTCCGACCAAAGAGTAATGCCCCCAGTATGAGATACATAATTATAATGTATGTACAATTTTTTATGGAATTTCCTGAAAATAATGCAATCTCCCCAAAATTCTGAATGTTTTGTGGATAACTTCTTCGCAACAAGACTTGCAGTTTGAAATATACACATTTCTGTTGCAAACATTTCATTATGACATTGACAGAAAAAAGTACCCATTATACTAACTTTGACAAGGACTTTTCTAAAAATATTGATGGAACATTTATTTTTGTTAACTGTTCCTTTTGTTGTGATTTTGTACTTATTACTAGTATATACAACATGAAGTGGAGTAATTAAAAACTTAATTGATAATAAATTTAATGAAGCTACTTTCGGTAACATAATCATATACAATTCAGTCTGTAAAAGCCTGCTGAACATACATGTATGCATACAGAACAATGCATACAGAACAATGATAAATTATGCCTGGACATAATTTTCCTATCACTAGACTGTTAATGATCAACAAAGCTTGATGTCTTTGTTTGATTTTTCAACGAAAAAGGGTATCCTTACATGAGAATAACATCAGATCTGATATCTTACACCACAGACAGCCTCACTGGAGTCAGACCTCGTACAACGGAGCCTTGGTATCTACGTGTTTTTTTTAAGCTCTTGGAATCAAGAAAACACTTCATTTTGAACAACTCATTTGAAATGCCAAACAACTAATTAAATCTGGTGCTGGACAATTAAAATTGTAATGCTTTAAGTCTTTAGAATAAACAGTCCTTGGAAAACTGGATTATAGCACCCAAATATTAACTTAGTGCCACACAACTGATTTTAACATGGCAGTAAATTATAATAATGCTGGAAAACTGACTAGTATAGTACCAGACAGTTAAATCTTAATAAGTGCAGAACAAATAACTCCGTGCTGGACAACAAACAATCAGTAAATAACAATAGTCTAACAGTTCCAGAAAACTGACTTCTACTACAAATTTCTGGTAATTTTTGTCACAGTGGCACATAACTTACCTGTAGTGCAAGACAACTGACTCAAAGTGTTGGACAAAAGACACAAGGACTTTATACTGTAGTCCTTGCATGTATTCTCCATCTCACTCAGTATGTCATTTAGCACATTCAAAATATTATTTATTAAATACAGTTGTACAATAGCATCATAATAAAATTATACAGCAGTGGTCTTTGAAATTATTAAGAATATCATGCTCACATATTGAATGTGACATCAATTCTGTATGTTATTAAAAATGTTGTTGCCGTAACAAACACTTAAATTTGCTTGTCTTAATGAAGATTAACAAGGGCTGTTTGTAAAACATGCATGCCCCCCATATGGGCTGTTCGTTGTAGTGGCAGCCATTGTGTGAATACGTTTTTTGTTACTGTGACCTTGACCTTTGACCCATTGACCTGAAAATCAATAGGGGTCATCTGCGAGTCATGATCAATCTACCCATGCAGTTTCATGATCCTAGGAGTATGCGTTCTTGAGTGATCATCCGAAAATCATTTTACTGTTTTGGGTGACCGTGACCTTGACCTTTGACCTTGTGAACTCAAAATCAATAGGGGTCATCTGCCAGTCATGATCAATCTACCTATGAAGTTTCATGATCCTAGGCGTATGCGTTCTTGAGTTATCATTCAAAAACCATTTTACTATTTCAGGTCACCGTGACCTTGACTTTTGACCTAGTGACCTCAAAATCAATAGGGGTCATCTGCGAGTCATGATCTATCTAACCATGAAGTTTCATGATCCTAGGCGTATGCCTTCTTGAGTTATCATTCAAAAACCATTTTACTATTTCAGGTCACCGTGACCTTGACCTTTGACCTAGTGACCTCAAAATCAATAGGGGTCATCTGCGAGTCATGATCTATCTAACCATGAAGTTTCATGATCCTAGGCGTATGCGTTCTTGAGTTATCATCCGGAAACCATTTTACTAGTTCGGGTCACCATGACCTTGACCTTTGACCTAGTGACCTCAAAATCAATAGGGGTCATCTGCCAGTCATGATCAATCTACCTACATTGTATGAAGTTTCATGATCCTAGGCATATGCGTTCTTGAGTTATCATCCGGAAACCATTTTACTATTTCGGGTCACCGTGACCTTGACCTTTGACCTAATAGTGACCTCAAAATCAATAGGGGTCATCCGCGCGTCATAATCTACCTATGAAGTTTCATGATCCTAGGCATATGCGTTCTTGATTTATCATCCGGAAACCATTTTACCGTTTCGGGTCACCGTGACCTTGACCTTTGACCTAGTGATCACAAAATCAATAGGGGTCATCTGCGAGTCATGATCAATGTACCTATGAAGTTTCATGATCCTAGCCCTAAGCGTTCTTGATTTATCATCCGGAAATCACCTGGTGGCAGACCGACCGACATGTGCAAAGCAAAACCCACTCTTCTTCGAAGGGGGGCATAAATATTCAAATACCTGGAATCCATGTGATTAAGCATTTTAGTGCTAAGTCCCAATTTTGTCTGGACTACAAAATCATGTTCAATTAAAGTTTATTATAAATTACTGCTGGGCACATAAAAAAAATTCATGTTTGTGGCCCGCCAGGCATGTAAATTATTGAAGCCAATTGACAGTTTATAAAAAAAATTGTAAGTTTTTCTAGATATTAGCAAATCTATTTTTCAATTTTGCGAACAAACACCTTGCCGGAAGTTGTAAACCAATGAAATTCAATTGGTTTAACAACACGCACCTGCTTGTGAACTTCATTGTTATTGTTTTTTAAAGATGCATTTCGGTCACATTCAGTTCTTATTGACGGTTTCTCTAGAAATTAATGGAGTAAATGCATTTTGAATCAATTATTTCAATCAATTAATACGCTTCCGTTTTCGTCAATGTCAACAAATGTCATTGTCGAAATAGAGGCTGTGCAATATCTAAGGTATGTTGACGGGGCTAAGCCCGGTAAAGCACATCCAAAATAGAAAATTGACAATGATTTAGAGAAAAAGGAAGCCAAGAAACGGTACGAGGACACCAGAGAACGCTCTTTTCAAGAGCACTGGTGTAATGATCGACCGTCGTTATTCTAGTGACTGACTAGATGTCATTGTATTCACTACTATTAAAACAAATGTTTTGCTTTACTATGTGTAGCATTTAAGTGCTAAAATGTTGTAATTTGTTATATAGTTTTGGTTATAAAAGTTCGGGCATGTAAAAAATATGTTGGGCATTAAAAAATTCTTAAGTAATGCCCGACTGGCATGTAACTTTTCAAAGCTAATTTCGAAGACTGATGAATGGATTTAAGTTTTATTTATAAAATTATTATTATATTAATCATACAATATCATATACAAGTGAAATATTATTTGTAATAAACCAATATTTTTTCAATATTTATCATTTTGATTTAATTATTATTTCATTTTTTATTACTTCTAATTTGATCTATTTATTTCATTCAAACTACCCACATTATACACTACGCGACCCGTGATTTTTGCAGCGATTCTCGCATCACCGCAATCGATGCAACGTGACAAATTGCGGTGATTCCGAGCGACAAGAAAATTTGGGTGATGTCTCGGCGACCCTCTCGCGATGTATCCCGCTGTTACGCAATCAGCGCGAATCACCGCGAACCGCCGTGGTTCTCCTTTTTAAGAGATTTACATTAAGGGTTACACTACATTACATGTACATGTAACATATATGTATACACTTACATTATACATTGCAATAATAAAGCTTTTGTTGTTGCAATGTATGCAATGGGCGTATTAGCTAAAATACTCCCGTTCCGACATGAACTTGATGAAGTAATGTCGGAAGCTTTAACGGCTCCAAATTAATATAACAGCGCAGAAGAATGATCATGCAAAAATTATTTAACATAACATGTAAACATTATTTAACTAATTGCATTAGCAGAATCTTTATTAAAACTTACAATCAATTATATTCCAGGCCCGAATACACTACCACTGTTCAAATTCCATATTGTTGCAATATACATGTAGCGTAGCACTGTGTAAATTGAAAGTTGCATAGTGTTTCGTCATTGGTCGGTTATAAATACCTTGTTTCTCTACATGGTATTTGATTTCAACAAAACTAATAATTTGGTAATTTACGAGAAATATGATATAAGTTTTCCATTTAAACTTTGATCTTACCGTGTGTGTTAATTGACGTTATTAATTATGTTAATACTTAGTTTTGCATTTCATTAAGAATTATAACATGTAGATCTAGCCCTTTTGTTAACAGTGTTTAGCAAAATATTCGCGCCTTAAGACACGGGAAATTGTTTAAGTAACACTTTCATTTAAAGGTTAAATGCAATCAGTAGATTACATCTAATTATTTGGACTAAAATATGCTATACTTATTTATTTTCTAATTCAGGCTCCAATGCGGATAACTCGTGTTACTCGCGTTACTTTCCGAGCGTTGTACATACATTCACAATGCTTGATAAGCCGGAAATCGGAAATACGTACATTACTGTTCTATTTTTAAGTACATGTTATTATGACATCGTGGTAAATAATTTTTTGTTATTACATCATTGCCTTTATATTAAAGCTGTTAAACATTGTGTTTGTTTTGCTGGAAAAAAAAACACGAGTATATCAACGTAGCACTTAGCGTTCGCAGAGTTCAATAAATTTATGATGATGTATAATGTACATGCATTTCTCTGGGTTTTCACGCCAAAAACAAAAAACCCTCAACATTTGATTATTTAGTGTGTACTGTCCAGCGGGTGATAGTGTTTGTTCAAGTGTCTAATTGGCACTCTTTGTACGTGTTCAAACTGTGAAAAGATGTGACAATCACAGAAACAACAGGATGGCGCTGCCAATTAAGTGCGATAATGGATCAAAGGGCATTGACAAAAATAACAGTTTGGATATATTTTTCGGCGTTTACTCAGATGGTCTCTCACAACAAAAAAACTATACAAGTCAAGGTATTATGTTTTACTTCTATCAGTAACGATACGGATACGGCGTGTTTGATTTGAATTGACTTAACAAGAAATATCAAATTGTTGGCGATATAACTGTTTTAAAAATACCAAAGAAACATTTAACAGAAATCAACAGAATTCAATTATCTCTGCGCTACGCAGTTTGTATAAAAAATCAATACTTGCACACTCGTATACCTTGACCTTATGTACATTGCCGCATAATTTTCGCGCTCTTTTGTCGGGAAATATACATGATGACTATATTGAAAGCATTTGTAAACGTCGTGTTAACATTAAAACATCGGAAGTGTGTTTCGGATTATCAATTTTTATTCTCATTTGGGAATTTAACGGAACCTTTATACTTATGGTATATTTGTTTTGAATTGTATATTAAGTTGTTACAACGCTTTACGTGTGAAAAAAATGTTTTGATAATATTATGCATTAATAGCACAATTTCCAGAAGAAAAACGTTTTTTACATGAAGGCGTATGACGCAATGAAACGTTTTTTTGTAAGATCGTATTGTATCAATCTTAATTTAAATACGCTCGTCCAATGAAAGCTGTGTCCCACATTATGCGCTGTACTCTTTACACTTCTGAAAAATGGCGTAGTCATATGGTTGTTTTAATGAAATTCTCAAACATATTTACCGACATAAATGTTCAAGATTATTTTTTTGATGTTGTATTATGGGATAATTGTGAACATTAGAAGCGTTATGTACATGTATAAAGTTATCGATACGATTCGGTTTCTATGCATGAATTGGCGAGTCATCGTTGTCACTGCGATCACGGCGAATTGCGGCGAATCGCAGCGAATCACCAAAACATTGAGGGGATTTAGCGCAAAGATTATCTTGCTCTCGCGCGACGTCGGAGTGACGAGTCACGTGAAATCGCGGTGATTTTCCACCCAAAAAGCAAAATGCCTGCCTTGACTTCGCAAATTAGGCAAAAATCACGGGTCGCGTAGTGTATATATAAAGGCCCATTAGAATAAAAACCTTTGTCATTTTCAATATATGTAACAATAATAGTGCAGACGTTTCCATCCCAAAATCACAACAGTTTGGTGGGAAACGTCTGGGGAGGAAATGTCTTTGGAGGAAACGGTTTGGGGTTTCCATATTTAGTTTTGTACACCATTAATGTTGTCCCATAATGGAGTTTCAAGTAGCAAAATTCTGTATTTCTCATTTGGTGTTTTCCCCAAATTTATTTTAAAAAGCACTGCATAAGCAGATAGTACAAATAGATGTACACAGATAGGACTTTTGACAATATTTAATATGGCATTATCAAATTGTTCAAAACAACTTATTTAGATTTAAATAAATGTAGTTTATGTGATGCAAGCCAAATTAATGGCCTTTGGGTAATTATGGATAATAATGGTATTACGTTTAAACGTTTAATTGGTGGCTTTTCGTGTTTTGCTCAAAAACGTTTACAAACACAGTAAACGTTTAAACGACAGTCAATATCAACATAATCCATTTTAGTTCATTAAGTTACGATGTTGCAAAACTTATTTAAAGCTGCTGTAAGACTTGTATTTGTATCACGTGCGCCAGATGGACCTTATTCACAATACCGTAAACATAACAATACACCATGTACGACCTAGACGTCTTGAATATTTAATGCGCGTCAGCACGAAGTGCTCAGGAAAATTTTCCCGCTATTTGTTGCATGATCATGCCCCGAATCATCTTGAACAGGGTTGCCACCAACCTGATAAAGTAACATTCCCTGACTTTTCCCTGACAAAATCTTGGTTTTCACTGACTAACTTCGCAACATATTCAGCCCCCTCCTCCCCATACAGCCGACCAAATCCGCCCATATAATGTTATTTTATTCTTTAACATAAAATATTTAACAAATAACAAAGCAGTACTATTTGTACACTAAACTATGCATGATGCAAGGCTATATAGTAAATACCACAAAACCAAAGATAAACAAGGGCTGTTTGTAAAACATGCATGCCCCCCATATGGGCTGTCCCTTGTAGTGGCAGCCATTGTGTGAATACGTTTTTTGTCACTGTGACCTTGACCTTTGACCTAGTGACCTGAAAATCAATAGGGGTCATCTGTGAGTCACGATCAATGTACCTATGAAGTGTCATGATCCTAGGCAAAAGCTTTCTTGAGTTATCATCCGAAAATCATTTTACTATTTCGGGTCACCGTGACCTTGACCTTTGACCGTGTGACCTCAAAATCAATAGGGGTCATCTGCGAGTCATGATCAATCTACCTGTAAAGTTTCATGATCCTAGGCATATGCGTTCTTGAGTTATCATCCGAAAACCTGATTTTACTATTTTGGGTCACCCCAGGGCCCTCACACTACTTTGGGGGAAGGGGTCCGCAGCCCTTAGGAGGGGGAATTTCGAGGCGTTTCCCTTTTTGGGGGAATTTTTTACTTACTCTCTCATTATTTCATTTGTACATGTTTGCACTCTAGTCATTGCATTTTTCATTATAACGTATGTTTGAAAAGATTAAATTGAAATAGAATTGAGATATAATAATCATGAGACACATCTTTTTAGGGGGAATTTTTCCCCCCAAAAGGGGAAAAAAGTATACTTTTCAGGTGGGGGACTGCCGCTGAAATTTGGCGGCAGATTTGATAGATTGAGGGCCCTGCACCGTGACCTTGACTTTTGACCTAGTGACCTCAAAATCAATAGGGGTCATCTGCGAGTCATGATCAATCTACCCATGAAGTTTCATGATCCTAGGCGTATGCATTCTTGAGTTATCATCCGGAAACCATTTTACTATTTCGGGTCACTGTGACCTTGACCTTTGACCTAGTGAACTCAAAATCAATATGGGTCATCTGCGAGTCATGATCAATCTACCCATGAAGTTTCATGATCCTAGGCGTATGCGTTCTTGAGTTATCATTCAAAAACCATTTTACTATTTCGGGTCACCGTGATCTTGACCTTTGACCTGGTGACCTCAAAATCAATAGGGGTCATCTGCGAGTCATGATCAATGTACCTATAAAGTTTCATGATCCTAGGCCCAAGCGTTCTTGAGTTATCGTCTGACAACCACCTGGTGGACGGACCAACAGACCGACCGACCGACATGAGCAAAGCAATATACCCCCTCTTCTTCGAAGGGGGGCATAAAAAAGTTATGCATGTACAACAACCACATAATAATAATGATTAGAGCTTGTTTTCCCATGTTTCCTAGCGTAAAGGAACCACCACCACATATACATGTAAGACAGCGTGTTTTGTTTTCATTTTTAGAGTTTTTGCCAACCCATGATGAAAACTCTGGGTCTTTAAGCCAACAATCATTAAATAATGTCTGTTTACTCATGCTGGTAATATGTTTATCTAAAATGTAAAAATGTATGTGTACATTGTTTTAAATCTGAAATTAGAAGAGAAAATCAATTTGTGTTCTGTGATATATTGTAGGTTAATACATGAAAATCATGCAGTTAGGAGCAGAAGCAGGTCTTCTTGATAACTGAAATAAAAAACCAAAGTTAGTATAGCTCTTTCATGCTGTCATCTCCATTGATCCTGCAAAGCATAAAACATAGAATTAATCAGCTCTGGGGGCAAGGGTTGCTAATTAAGCCTTTCAGCCTTCAAGGATACAAACAATTAATCAAAGATAAAAAATTGATAAATTTACATTTTTGAACATGCTTTACACATTGTTATGTTTTATGTACATAGAAATAGTCAAAACATTTAAATAAAAAATATACTGTTGAATCTGCTAAAACAAATGATACCTGAAGACTGCCATAGCCACTAAATAACTTATGCATTGACCCAAAAATTTATTTTTCCCTGACTTTTCTGAAATTTCAATTTTCACTGACCATTTTTTTAAATTCTCTGACTTTTCACTGACCTTGAAAAAAAATCAAATTTCCCTGACTTTTCAAGTTAAGTGGCAACCCTGTTGAACATTCAACGCACGTCAGCACGAAGTGCATGAGGAAATTTACCCACCGTTTATCGGCATTCATTTTTAATTTAATGAACATATACTCGTTTTGATGAACATCTTGTTAAGTAAAACAATAAAAATTTACACAGGTGTACTCTTATTGAAGAAATGTGGGTTTGATATTTATTCGTCTTTGTTACAAAATATTACAGCATGTAAGTAGAAAGGCAGTGGCTAGTCGTACAGCCCCGTACGGCTAGACAATAAGCTAGCCGTTACGGCCCCGAACAGCTAGACAATATGCTAACCATACGGCTCTGTAAGTATGGCCTTTCCTATGGAGATCATCTAATTGTACGGCTGTTATAACACATAAATATATTGATTAATTATTGATCTACATGCAGATTCCGAAATTTCTAGCCTTTAAACTAGCTTGTGTAGTCGTTGTCACGGAATCTGCATTCTTTTTTATGTTTCATCGTGGTTGGAAATCCGATTCGTAATTAGTATATAAAGGGTGTAAACAAGGGAGATATAAAAATGCAAACTTATTTCGCCTAACATCAATTTCAGCAATCAATAGAAATCACAGTTATGGAGTATATAAATACGCATTGTCTGTAACTCAATTTCTAGGAACTTACTTTGACAGCTGCCTGCCGTCATTTAATTTCATAATATCGATGCCAAAACTCATTGAAACAGTTTTTCACACCTTACTTAGGATTGTCGACTAATTAAAGAATCCAATAAGTAACCGTATTACATGAAAGGAAGCCGTAACAGATAAAGATTGTTTAAACTTTTTTGAGCATAAACAAACTTATAATTATTACTGATTAAAAGCACTGAATGACAATTCTATACTTTATAAGCCGTACGGCTAGACAATCTCCATAGAAAAGGCTATACGTACAGAGCCGTATGGCTAGCCTCTTGTCTAGCCGTTACGGGGCCGTACGACTAGCCACTGCCAAGTAGAAAACGTGTAACACAATGGTTTGACAACAACGAGAACAGTTGGTTTAATATGATGTCATTGCGTGAATGGGTTATGAACTGAATGTAACTTCCAGAAATAATTACTACTTTCAGCTTGGAAATGCGATGACACTGATGCTTTTAAAACGGACATATGGATACCGTTTAAACGGTAACGTTTTGTTTATTTCATTTCGTTTAAAAGTTTAGAAAAATCTGTAAACGCGATACCATTAATCAGAGCTCCAGATGAGGGTCGTATTTTTGTTATTACGAATTATTTTCAAGTCTGTTACGTATTTATTTTAAAATCTTGTCGTACCATTAAGAATTACAAAATCAAGTTACGAATATTATTTTTACATCGGTTCGTATCGATTTTTATTGAGTTCTTTTCGCGTATTAAAGATCTTTTCGGTGCTTATATACAATGGTTATCAGGTTTGTTTAACAAAGCGCATATTTTCCAATAAAAGCAACGTGTTCAGTCTACAGGGGTTTTTTCCCACTTTTTGGGAAGATAGCCCATGGCTTTGGAATTGGGAATTTTATCGGCATTTTCATGAAATTGGGAAAATATATTCAGTAGCCTTTTTTCCCACATGAAAAGTCCACTGATTAGGGAAATACTAAATTTGATTTAACTCTTTATAATCATTTAAATTTGAGATACACACAAGACTTGTTTAAAAAAAAAAAAAAAAATTTTTTTTTTTTTTTTATTGGGAAATTTTTGCCACATTTTGGGAAAAAAGTATACTTTTTGGGATTGGGAAATCAGGCCAAAAAAAACCCTGATCTATATGTCAAAAAACAATGGCAGCGCCCAGAGAGCGTCCTAAAAAACTGCAAAGCGTGCAAAAACACGCTTTTAACATATTGTACGCAAAGTTAGCCGAAGGTGAATGTTAAGAAAGACATTATAGAAAAGATCTTATACAATGTTGTATGTTCAGTTGCCGAAACAGTCGGAAAAGCTAAAAAAAACGCGACACGACGGGTCCAAACTTAATAAAAAAAACATTGAACGAGTGGAAGGGACAATATCCGTGGCCAATCGTTGAAAAGATTGAAGGGGAGACCCATTTCAATTGTGAAATATGTAAAAATTCATCAAAGGCATGCAATCTAAGCACAGTTTGGGCAATTTATTATGAAGGTATTTGAAAAAAATAAAATTGTATAATACTGAATAGACACTGTTGAACTCGTTTAAATTAAGTTGCTAGTATTTTTATTTTGATTTTTTTGCATGAAAATAACCATTATTATTTATTTTTAGGTCATTTAGAAAAGTTAAGAATTATTTTCCAAAACTTAGTAGTAATGTTAAGAATACAATTTTAGAGTTAAGAATTATTTTTGAAAATCTGGTAGTAACGTTGAGAATTTCACAAAACCTTATCTGGAGCTCTGATTAATTATTGATGTTATGGACTTTGGTATGGATGAAATCCAACAAATAATTTGTTTCTATTCAATGTTGATATTTGAACAGGCACCAAGTCTGTATCCTCCAATTACCTTGAGTCGAGCGGTTAAGGAAACAACTAAAATAATTTCTGAATTAATTCAAACAATGCCGCAATAAACAATGTACCTTTAAAGATTTATTTCATTCCCGTTCAACCAGGTCAATGTCAAAATTGGTTATTTACAGCCTGTTTAACCACGCAAAGCCAATAGTTCTATACACACCCGCAAATGACATACACTATGTGCGTTGTTTACCTTGAGTCCAGAGGTCACATCCGAAAAGCGAGAGTACTTGATTGCAATAGGCAGGAGGTCAAGAAATTTTCGAAAAGTCGATTCACTGAACAAATTTAGAGAAACTGAAAGTTTAACTTAACTTATTCCATATCTTATATTTACCATTTAACAAGTTTCTGTTTTATCGGTCGATCTTCTATTGAGCAACATTGACACGAAAAAGTGCTCAAGAGTTGCAAAAGAAATAACGTTCGCAATTTGCTCAAATAAAATTTTGACATATATATGTTACTATTAAAAGATTTGATAAAATTATCATCCAAATCGGACTGAGCTTACCGACTGAACATGTGTATATCGTCATGTAATCTATTTTCGCGATGTGCATTCACAGATTGTTCCATGCAACATTTTCTGGGAATCGTGAACAAATTAAAGAATTTTCATTCAAAGAAATCAAATACATGAATTTGTTGTGTTTAAACTCTAAGGCAGTGGTCTGCATTTTATGTGCAAGTTTAATGAAGAGAACCGAAAATATACAAGAAATAGGCATACATTTGGATTGTTTTAGTTGAAGTAAGATTTTTTAATACAATTAATCTGGTTTTTTTCCTTATATTAGTCGTGTCTGTAATTATTTTCAAGCGTAGTAATATTAGTAAAACAAAATACTCGGAGCGCATGCGTGTGACGTCATCACGATAGCCGCGTTCTTAATGTAAACAAAGTGATCAAAATTAGGTTATGCTCGAATTAAGGGAATCGTATGACATGACTGTAACTTGTCATTGAATATTCCATATAAACGGACTCCCAGAGCCTTTGATAATTTTTGCTATGGTGGCTCTGGCAGTCCATATGCACCTCTTCATAAACATGGGTGCAGTTCAGCGCAGCGAATCCGTGCGCTTCACTAAACAGACGTCGTTCGAGACAAATTGAGGAAAATAATGAATAAACTTCATAAACATGTTAAATTTACCTGAATGGCAACCTACGGATGTTATCCTTTGCATGCACTTCTTTAAAAACACGACGATGTTTCAACACACTTTTCTCGCTGACATGTTTATATTTAAATTTGAAACAGTGTTTTCTGTATCGAATACCACATAGTTATCGACTTAACTGGTGTACTGCGACCTAACGAATATTGGGTCAACTTTCCAATATGGCGGATACAGCGTACAAACCAAAACCTAAGTCAATACAAGAGCACCGCCTTGCGGGTGCAGACCGCTCATCTATTTTCTTTTCAAAGGTGAAGGGACTCTCATTTTCAATCACAAAGAAGGGAGGGGTGGAGTGATGAGGGGTTTATAGTGTGGGGTTGTGGGCATTTATTACATTATCTTCCAAAAAAGCGAAAAAAAAAAAAAAAAAAAATAGGGGGCGGGGGGAGGGGGGGGGTGGGGGGTGGCGGGGGCGATGGGGGGGGGGGGGGTATTTTTTGGGTGCGATGGTTGGACGGTATTTCAAACATAACCTTTTTAAAAAAAAAAATTGGTGGGGGGGTTATTTTGTGATGGGGGTGGTGGTAATTTGTGAGATGAGATTAAAAAAAAAAAAAAAAAAAAAATCAAAAATAAATTGGGGGGGGGGGTGGTGGGTGGGGTGGGGGTATAGTGTGAGGGTGTGGTGGTCATTTGTGAGATGATCTTAAAAAAAAAAAAAAAAATTAGGGGGGGGGGGGGGCGGAGGGGGGGAGGGGGGGAGGGCACGGGGGATGGTTTGGGTGGAGTCTATTGTGGTATGTCAGGTAAGAGTAGTTTCGTCAAAGTATCAATCAAATCTAATCATAAATAAAGAAGTTATGGCAATTTTAGCAAAATTTAATAATTTGACCTTGAGAGTCAAGGTCATTCAAAGGTCAAGGTAAAATTCAACTTGCCAGGTACAGTAACCTCATGATAGCATGAAAGTATTTGAAGTTTGAAAGCAATAGCCTTGATACTTAACAAGTAAAGTGGATCGAAACACAAAATTTAACCATATATTAAAAGTTACTAAGTCAAAAAAGGGCCATAATTCCATAACAATGACAACCAGAGTTATGCAACTTGTCCTTTTACTGTACCCTTAGTTTGTGAGTGTTCCAAGTATGAAAGCAATATCTATGATACTTTAGGGGTAGAGTGGACCAAAACATAAATCTTAACCAAATTTCTAAGTATAAAGGGCCCATAATTCCGTCCAAATGCCAGTCAGAGTTACATAACTTTGCCTGCACGGTCCCCTTATGATAGTTCATAAGTGTTGCAAGTATGAAAGCAATAGCTTTGATACTGTAGGAATAAAGTGGACCTAAACACAAAACTTAATCAAATTTTCAATTTTCTAAGTATAAAAAGGGCACATAATTCTGTCAAAATGCCAGTCAGAGTTACATTACTTTGCCTGCACAGTCCCCTTATGATAGTTAGTAAGTGTTGCAAGTATGAAAGCAATAGCTTTGATGCTTAAGGAATAAAATGGACCTAAACACAAAACTTAACCAAAATTTTCAATTTTTTAAGTATAAAAAGGGCACATAATTCTGTCAAAATGCACGCCAGAGTTATCTAACTTTGCCTGCCCAGTCCCCTCATGATAGTTAGTAAGTGTACCAAGTTTGAATGCAATAGCATTGATACTTACTGAGAAAAGTGGACCTAAACGCAAAACTTAACCAAAATTTTCAATTTTCTAAGTATAAAAAGGGCACATAATTCTGTCAAAATGCACGCCAGAGTTATCTAACTTTGCCTGCCCAGTCCCCTCATGATAGTAAGTAAGTGTACCAAGTTTGAATGCAATAGCATTGATACTTTCTGAGAAAAGTGGACCTAAACGCAAAACTTAACCGGACGCCAACGCCGACGCCAAGGTGATGACAATAGCTCATAATTTTTTTTCAAAAAATAGATGAGCTAAAAATCACTTATTTCTTGCTTTAATGGTACCATTTGTATGAGTTCGTGGTTTAGATAGGTAAACTTTAATAAGTTCTTGCAGTTTCAGTGTTCCTTAACCCTTGCATTGTTGATAACATTTTGCACCCATGGACAAGAGAGAGCGCATTTCAACTCTAAGCAGCCCATTGGGCTATAAAGCTTAGAGTTGATTTATTGCAACTAGTCATTGAACTGCAAACAAAGGACCTATTATTTGGAATAACCATAAGGTTTATTAATGATTGTAACTACCATAAAAACCCAGTCATAAGTCTACCTGCTCATAAGTCGGGGGGGGGGGGTGGGGGGTAAAAAAATACGAAAATTGGAGATTTTGAATATGTCTAAGTCATTAGTCGAGTCAGAAATTGTCCGTCCATGAATTTCATAAACAGACGCCATTTTAAATGTACACAAAGTTTTTATTCTATACATAGACCATGACATCATTATAGCCCTGTGCGACGTAGACATAGCGGACACGTGTATTATGTACTTTGTGTAATATAATCAATACGATATATATTTAGGAAATCTTAAATAATAGATAAAAATATAGACAAGCAAATCATTATGAACCACATAAAAACAAAATCAACAACATAGGAAACCAAGACGTATATACATGTACATCGTAATTTACACAACAACGACATACGAAACACAAAACTTGCGTTCAGCAGCAGTATTATTATTTGATTGCTCTGCAAATTCTATCACGCGTATTTTAAACGCATTGTCATTCACATGGCGTTTGCGTTTTCCTGGCATTTTCACAAATCAAATGTGTTAGTCAAATTAATAAATTATTATAAAGTTTGCACTAAATTGTCCACGCGAGTATTAATCCACAAACTTATAACCCGATGACGCACTGTGATCACTGTAATAAAATCTTTGCACTTTTTATCTATCAAAACAATTGATTACTTCCTCGGTAAAACACGTTTTTATTACAATGATTGACAGAACCAATAGACCGCTAACTCCACCTTTGTTCTACATAACAGTTTAAAAGGCGGAGCTATGCACGTGCTCAAACATAATTGGACGATTACCAGTGAATAACAAACTTACGATTGGTTAAACATGTCGCTTCACAAATTAAAGGAATCTTATTTTATCGGCGAGAAGGGTGATGCTTTATGGCTTCTTGACAGGAAGCGGCTTTCCTTATATGACGTCAAACTGTCAATTCACACAGGTTGCCAATTATCGCTCGACTTTAAAAATGACCTGATCTTTTGTTTACGCGTTCAGTTATAAAAAACACCTGCTAACATGAAAACTTCGGATTAAATTATGAAAATAAAAACAATGGAAATGTTGCAAACTGTGGTTATATTAATTGGTAAGTACCAGTCAAAAGACGACATTTCATGTGTCGTAAATCAACGATTTTTTTATACAACAACAACAACAATTGCCGCGGGGATCAATCTTCGTCGAATTTTTTTCGTGGTCAACCTCATAAGTCGATACTGTATTTTTAATCAAATTTTGGAGGTAAAAAATCTCGACTTATGACTGGGTTTTTACGGTATTACAAAAATGTCTTTATTTCGATATACGGGTAAGAACCATGCGAAGAACAAATCTAGTCTAATAACGCAAAATAATATATTTTACATGACTGTATAGCTAAAGAAACTTCAGCGTACGGTTTATATAGTATCGACATACCTGTACGCTGAAGCCAAACCCGTATCGAAAGTCAACCAGAGTCGTAACATATTTATGTCACGCTATAAATCAAAGAAAGCTCATTTTCTTGGATACATTTCTACATATATTGGCGAATTAATATAATTTACTGCATCGGGGAATCCTTTAAGGTTCAAATGTTTCAAATGCATCTTACAATAGATGAAAATAACTCTCATCAGCCTGAAATTCACAATTTTGACGCCATTGTCGCTTTGTCATGTGATGAGTTTTCATTTGGATACTTTCGGATTGACCTTGACATTTTTTGCTGAAAATTGTAAACATTACTTTCGTTTTCTAAAATCTATTATTTGTGAATAACAACTTACGTCTGGTGGATTATAAGACTGACTTCAGTGTGAATCAGGTAATTTTAAATAATATTTACTTTGAGTTTGTATTTACACTACAATTTGTTTACAAAACAAGCCAAAATAATCTAAAATACAGCAGTGTTTTTTTCACCTATAGGGGAATGGTGGCGGGGCCCGTCCAAACTCCAAAGGGGAAAAACGCGTCGTTTTTTAGGGAAAGGGGAAAATTAAGAAGTCATTCTTTTATATGTAATGATATTTATTATATGAATACAAATGTATGTATGAATGTAATATTCACAGCTGAATGTCTCTGTTCTTTTTCTTAAATATATATCAATGATTTGTTCAACATTAGTTTCAGTCAGTTCAGCCTTCATGCACAGTATCAGTTTTCCAAGCCAATTAGAGTCTAATTGGGATTTTTTAATCAATTAAATGGCAAATGTGTGCATTTTTTATCAATAAAATGGGCCAAATTGGAATGTTTTTATCAACAAATATTGACACAATATGGATACATCAGGTCTTTTCTTGGCCATTTTGGAAAAAAAATTAATTCATGAAGTCCACTGATTTGGGAAAACCTTATTTAATATAACTCTTTATAAAAATAAAAAATCATATTAATTATAGTTATATACCTTGTTATTTGTTTTTAAAATGAATTTGAGATATATCTATCATGAGGCAGTTGTTTCTAAAAAAAAAAAAAAAAAAAATTTTTTTTTTTACTTTTGGAGGGGATTTTTTTCAAAAAAATTGGGGGAAAATATATACTATTTTTTGGAGGGAAATGGGGCCGAAAATCGGCTCCGAAATTGCCATAAAAAAACACTGTACATGGAAATCGGTCCCGAAATTGCCATAAAAAAACACCGTACAGGGAAATGTCATTCTGAATTTGAAAACACTTGAGCACATGGTATGTTACTAAAAATAGAAATAACATCATATGACCATGAACTCGCGGGAGATTCCCATTTCAAGAAAGTCTGTCACATCGCTGTTTTTCTTGATATGTAAGAGCAGAAAAGATAAATTTTAAATGTTTAAGATAGTATTTTGTGAAAGAATATATCAGTTAACTGTGAAAAATGTCGATCTTTCCGATCAAGTGGTTGATTAGGGCCAATTACTGCATTTAAAAGCTGTTTTTTTACTGGTCTTTGTTAACTGTCAACTTTTCGGGAATTTCTGGTTGACTTTCCTAATGGGGTTGGTCCATAACTATAAAGTCGCGCAAGTCAAAATTCATAATAAAGGGACATTTAAAGTTAAGGTAGCCAGAACTATATATATATATATATATATAAAGTCGCGCCAGTCAAAAACATATCAAAGTACATTTAAAGTAAAGGTAGCCAGAACTAATAACGCACAAGTATACCTTGTCTTGGGTGAGCTGACAGTTCAATGATTTTTGACGTTTCGGGTCGCTTGAAGTTGACCTGATTCCACCAGCTTCCGCAGGATGTAAAAAATGGTTCTCAAACAAAATAAGATTTGGGACATTAAATTTTCTTTGAAATGCTTAAATTTATATAAATGAAACGATTACGTATTTTTAATATGCTCAAATACAGCGGAACTATGCCGATCTTTTGCAAGCATAGCCACCGGCGAAAAGTGGCACCATACTAAATGGTTACGTTACATTGTGTACGCAACGGCACAATATTATAAGGTTAATATACAGTAATATACTTGTAACCGCGTCGAGTTATTACTAGTCTGGTACCCGGTTATCGACGGGGTAAGCTTTCCAGATCACGTCAACCACATCCATCATAACTTAAAACAGATATGTAAAAATGCTCAACAGAACTTATAAATTGGAATCCATCTCTTGTCACATAATCCCAAGTTTCGTTCCCACCATTTACAATAGCTATAGCTACTTGCGTATCACACTGGATATGGTATTTACAAAAACAGACATTCAGTATTTTTAATTTTTAAATCCAATACAAATAATATTTCTAAGATGAAATTGCTAGTGGCGAATGGGGGTAGAGATAATCGTCGACTTTTCATTTGAATAATAAGTCAAATATGTTCATTTGATCATTAATTTAATACTCAGCAAATAATGTATAACATTTGTGTCTACAGATCAATGTTTACAGTTACTGTAACTTCGTTTAATTGTTCGGTGAAGACGTCGTGCCACAGAACTCTTCAATATTTTGCTCTAGTGAAAATTTAAGTTTTGAGTAATTTACTCGTAATGAAAAAAAACGACAAAAAAGGATTGATGTTTTTTATTCTATGGTGTAAGAAAGTAGGTAAAGTCTGAGGTTTGACTTGCTTCTCAACTGGTACACGTCTCAGCGTGTTTTCTCATTGATCATTCCAAGTAAGTGACTTCATAATGAAACGTTTTGGTGGGTTTGTGTTTGTTATTTACATTTTTTATGGGAAGGTTCTGGAGTGGCGCGAATTTCAACCGGAGTAGCTCACATTGTTTTGCTCTGACCGTTCAAGAGCGGTTACACATTTTTGATTATTTTTATGTCAAGTATTGTTGGTTTGTATTGTCCTGAAATTGAATAAAATAACAATTTGTCACGTGCATTTAATCAAACACTAGCAAAAGGTTACAAGTAATCATCTGCTGATCATGTTTTTAAAGTAATTGTTTTCTATCGAATCCAATACATGTATCTGAATCAAAACAATGAATACATCTGTGTTGACATGTTCGTCATTATTTTCGTCATTCAAAATCGCGCAGTCGGTTAATCATATTAGACTGGTACACAAATTTTGTTCATATTTTTTTTCATTTTATTTATATATAAAGATTAGTTTTTGCCTGTTGTATTCGAACTCTAACAGTCATTTATACAGGCACTATGGGCTGACGCAAACACATATTTATATTTAATGCGTTTAAATGAAACCACTACAATAGTTCATTTCTTAACAATAAAAATATCGTTATTTTGTAAGCTTAAAAGTCAACAAACTCAGATTTAAAATCATGTCCATTAGTAACCTGAAGATTTATTTTAGAGATCAGCAGAGCGAAGTTTCCAGCTGCCTGGTTTCTGGCTCATTATGATATCTGGTAGTATAACTTCTACATTCAAATTTCATTGGATTGTAGAGCATAAACAATATATATATATGATTTTGATATAAAACCGAGTTGTTTCCATATGTCACCAAAATGATGTATGTATGGTTTACAATAGACAAATACAAATGCAACCGCAAGTTTTATACACACCGCAACAACGGTCTCATATTGAAAAATACCCCGTAACTGGCTAATCTCTTAGTATATAATTATTATATAACAAAATGGTGTCAATTCATTAATTAATTCTATACTAAGCGTGGGATAAATACTATTCAAATATATTCGTTGGGTATTGTTGAAAATTTTCCCACGCTTTGACCAATATTGGGAATTTCCTCGTTTTTGCCAACGACAAGATTACGCCGAAGATGTGAATTTTGAGAACGCATTGACGTACCTAACACGGTCCGTATTCCGATGAGCTCTTTTAAAGCGAGATTATACGATTTTTATTTGTGTCAAATTGTAATACATTAATAAAAATATGTTACAATAACACAAAATAGGCAAGACAAATTATAAATTGAAGACGAGTTTCATAAAATGCAGCTAAGACAAATTAATAAGCACCCCGAGCCGATTGTGACGAAAATATTTCGTACATATTTTCCCACTATAATCGAAGCATTCGTCTTTTTATTAGGATCGGAGTTAGTGTTCGTGTGTGGTATGCATAGATCGAGATATCGTTGCAGAAATTTAAAATAAACCGTTAAAGGGATCTTTTCACGCTTTGGTAAATTGACAAAATTGAAAAAAGTTCTTTCAGATTCGCAAATTTTCGTTTTAGTTATGATATTTGTGAGGAAACAGTAAGACTGAACATTTACCATGGTCTAATATAGCCATTATATGCATCTTTTGACGATTTTAAAACCTAAAAATTATAAAGCGTTGCAACGCGAAACGATTGAATAATTTGGCGAGTTCTGTTTTTGTCGTTAAATTTTGTGAAACTACGAAGATTGCTTATATAAGGTATTTAATACGTCAAGTATGTGTACTCGGCGAAATAGCTCAGTTGGCTAAAGCGTTTTTACTTCAGGACTCTGGCAGGACTCCAGGGGTCACTGGTTCGAAACCTGCTCCGGGCAATGTTCTTTTCCTTTTTTTAATTTTATTCTTTATTTTTTACTGGAGCTTTTACGACCCAATGTTTACATTTATCAATATAAAGCATTTGATGAATAAGTTAAAAAATGCCAAAATCTGTGAAAAGGCCCCTTTAAACAACTAAATTTAGATTCACATCTTACATGCAATATATACATGCTGGCGAATTCGACTGAACAGACATTTTCGATTTCAGAATTAAATATCTGGCTTAATTCTCATTTTTCGACACATGTTCTTCTTATCTTTTATTTTAATTTATAATAAAATATATGTATTATATGTTTTTTACACATTTTATATAAATTCATATTTGACAAAATCGTATAATCTCGCTTTAAAGGGGCTTTTTCACAGATTTTGGCATGCATTGAAGTTTGTCTTTAAATGCTTTATATTGATAAATGTAAACATTGGATGTAAAAAATATCCAGTAAAAAATTAAGATTGCAATTACAAAAAAAAGAAAAAAAAGTAGCCCACATCAGGGCTCGAACCACTGACCCCTGGAGTCCTGGAGTAAAAGTCTACCCATTTAGACCACCCGGCCATACGTGCTCGTACAAAGAAGGATGTATTTTATACTTTATATAAGCAATCCTCGTAGTTTCACAAAATAAAACGACAACAACAGAACTCTCCAAATTATTTAATCGTGTCGCGTTGCAACGCTTTATAATTTTCAGGTTTTTACATCGTCAAAAGATGCATATAAGGGCTATTTTAGAGCATGGTAAATGTTCAGTATTACTGTCTCCTCACAGATATCATAACTAAAACGAACATTTGCGAATCTGAAACATTTTTTTATTTTGTCAATTTACCAAAACGTGAAAAGGCCCATTTAAATCGTGTTATTTTGTTTGATTCGTTTACTATTTTGGAATGTTTCAATCGATGAAGATTATTAACAATGCAAAACTGACTGCCAATGGTATTCTGTGTACTATCTCGTTAATTGTGTAGCCTTATACAGTGAACCCGCGTTTATCCGGACACGTCCATTCCGGCAGAAATTTCCGGATTAACGAATCTTCCGGATTATCGAACCAGTGCCGTTTCAAGAGCTAAAAATTTACCTTATGACATAATCCTGATGTTTATGTACATTTACATACTTATTTCGCTTCAAGAATGATATTTTCTTGTTACGCAGACATTTATTAAGTTTAAAAAAAACAAATGTTGTTAAACAATGCAAATACAAAACCGCGTAACCGAATTTAGTACATGTACACACATGACGTAAAGCTTCGAGAATTTTACAATCACACAATAAGCGTAAATAGCTAAGTATTGAATCGATATTTCGTTGTTGTATACACTTTCCATGAGGACTGCGTGTATCTCGTGTGATACTGCCGCAGTGAAAAGAAGTTGCCATGGGTGGCACGCGAGGTGTTAGCTGGTTAAAAAAATAAAACATAAAACTGCGATACTGTTTTAATATCTTTATTCATAACCGGTCTCATACGAAAGAATGTTGAAATGATTAAAATAGCAACATGTTACGTTCGATGCGTTTTAAATGGATTGTTTAAATAATCCTAGCACAACTTTTCACGCATAACTTGAAAGTTCATTTCGCAAAAAAAAATATGTGCGAAGTATGACAGTATAAGTTGGAATGATTTTTCAACGCAAAACATCATCTTTTTTATTTTGGTAAACATGCAAAACTGTAAACGCAAACTGTTAATTTTTCTGAATTAGCACGTCATTTAAAGTGTTTAACAATTGTGTAATGACGATCCGATTGTAATCAGCGTCATACTTGGTCGCGTGTTTAGCTCATTAAAGACATTTAAGAAAATTAAACTTCTCTCCAGAAAGCCATACTGGGTGGTAAAAACACGCCATACAAACAAGCGTAATAAATATTCATGAAATCACATTTGTATATCATGCAAAACTTCATGCTCTGGTAAAATCTGAAGTATTATACCGTAAATATTAAATGGTCCAATACTAAAAATAACAATCAATAAAAGAACCACTCACGATAGAGACAATAGCTTGAAGATAACTACGGATTAAACCATATATTCTTCACTCGAATGGCAGCCGCCCACGAACAACTCCCATTATATCAGGAAGAAACGTGTGGCACGTAGCAATGCACTTGTGTCCATTCTTCAGAATATAGGAAATACGGCCTTTATCCGAGCATGCTCGAAACATTAACCGGAAAGTGTATAGAATTTACATATTGATGTGGGCGGTAAAAACATGCCCAAAAGAAGTTTAAAAGAAACATCTTTGATGCGTATACCAGTAAAATAATATAAAAATGTGTTTTACAGACACGTTTAAACATACATAGTACGGGAGTCAAAACCTTATGGTGGAGAAGGGGTGGAGGTGGGTTGTTAATTTTGACCACACTGGATTACCCAATCTCCACGCAGAGTTGTCGTTCCTTGCTATCACATACAATGTAATGTGACCGTCGTGCAAGAGATTGTGGATAACCATGTCACAGTCTAAAAGAACAAAGGGCCACAATGGCAATTAATTCGATTGGTCAAAAGAGCCCATGTAATCACACACTGAGGTTTCACACAAGTAATTAAATATCAGGTTTGAACAAGTATAATAGTAACAGAATATTAACAATAAAGAAGGCGTACAATGACATAAAATCTTTTATGTGTGCATAAAATATTATTAAGATGCATTGTGTAAAGACCCGTATGTAAATAGCACAGCGGCGTAGCCACCTGTCGCTTATATTATTATAGTACGATTTTAAACTGCGAGATGTATTTACTCTTTTATACAATACGTACATAGCATATCTATATTCATATTTGTTAAAAATAGCTTTTTCTTAAAAAGAGTTTACTTTGAAAACACAAAATTAAACGCCTGATAATTGTTTCGAGAGACACCTACACTGTAACACTGTTAAATATGTGCTTGATTAATGATCGCGAAAATCATTCCTTATCCTGATGCTTTTTGTCACTTGTAATTGTGCCATTATTATAATTATGATTATTATGATTATGACATTGATGTTGATTCTTCTTCTTCATCGTATTATTATTATTATTATTATTATTATTATTATTATTATTATTATTATTATTATTATCTCGCCGTTGTTGTGATGACTACTACATGTCTTACTATTATTACAAACGTTCTTTTTGTAAACATGCTTTTTCCATCTTTACCGTATTAAGAATTAATACTATAAAATATCAAAGCATCTATATATAAAAGCTGCAAATTGATTCACATTGTTAATATGACTTCCCCCATACAACAAAATGTACCACACTTGAACCGGAAACATGATATGTATTTTGTAACATGTATATTATATGTTCCCCATGTTGTATCTATGTATACCTGGGAGAAATAAAGTATTGTTCTGTTCTGTTCTGTTCTGTACTGCCGACATCAAATAAAGTTTAAAGTCGGAGTCGAATCATGTTTAGTAAAGCCTATTAGCTTTCACGCCATAACACAATACTATTTCACGCCTCGGTGGTCGCGCTTTTGTTTAAACGACGGATTGGCCACTAAGCCTAAAACAACAATAATTGACGTTTCGGTGATCTTTTGTTTATACGGCGGGTGGGGGATTAAGCCCCCATGGTGGGAAGCAGCCGGATTAACGAGACATAATTACAGCTTAATACACAGATCGGTGTCGCGAAAACTACATCCGGATCTGGAACGCGAGATTCCGGATTTAACGGGGTAAAATACTGCATAATAAATCCGTTCCCCTTGACTTTCGTCCGGATCACGAGATTTTTGGACTATCGAATTCCGGATAAAGGCGGGTTCACTGTACTTCATTGGGCCAACGGGCTCATGAAAAAGAACGCTATGTAATTAAAGGGAGATAATACGATTTTTATTTGTGTCAAATTGTAATACACTGATAAAAATATGTTACAATAACACAAAATAGGCAAAAAAATTATACATTCAAGACGAATTTCATAAAATGCAGCAAAGAGAAATTAGCGCCCGAGCCGATTGTTACGAAGACGTTTCGTACATATTTTCCTACAATAACCGAAGCATTCGTCTTTTTATTAGGATCGGAGTTAGTGTTCGTGTGTCGTATGAATAGATATCGGTGCAGGAAAAAAGAATGATCCGTAAAACTAAACTTAGATTCACATCGTACATGCATGATATACATGCTGGTGAATGAGACTGTACAGACATTTTCGATTTCAGAATTAAAAATCTGGCTTATTTCGCAGTTTTCGACACATGTTTTTCTTAACTTGTAATTTTTATTTTTATTGAAATATATGTATAAGTGTTTACCCATTTTATATAAATTCATAAATTTTTGACAAAATCGTATAATCTTCCTTTAACAAAAGCGACAAAAACCTTGGGAAAACCCAAGTTATGTAAAATTCCCGATATTCTCAATTTATAGTAGTCTTTATATCCTTTTTAAACTAGAAAAACCTATCGCTTCAATTGCTTTGCAAGTACATATTAAAAAAGAAATAATATTCTCACCTGTGATTTGTGAAACCCTCGGAAGCTTTAATTTGCTTAGCCAATTTGTCTTGTTTTATACTTTTCCTGTGCTTCTATCGACCCATTGAAATAAACTGCGCGTAATATTTTATCCGGTTTAAACCATTCTTACCCAGTCACAATTTCTATGAAAATTGTATTCCTTTGAATTTATACAAATGCCATCAACTAAAAAACACATATTTCTAAGTAAGACCTTCCTAAACGTTTCTGCTTAATTGTCGCTTTCAAGACATAAAACAAACTTTATAGTGGGTTACATCATTGGTTTTATTACTTTCAGGTATTAATTACAGCCCATTCTGATTTATACCTAACTATCCATGACAACAAGGTGTGTGTGTAGGCACGAGCAGGCGGTAATCATCAGTATGACAATCGCATAGATTTTCATTGTCTAAATAGAGGCAAATAAGACGCAATTTGCAACATTCAAACTAAGTATTCATTAAAATTGTGTTTGGTTAAGGTTAGATCAAATATTATGCGAACTTTATTTGAAAATGTCGATACAAGTTGACTTTGTTAGTGTTGAACACTTTTAACTCTTTTAGCGGGGTTAAAACACGTCAGGCATTTTATTAACTAATAAAATACATCGACTACTATAGTCTCTTTTGCTGCATGTGGGTACATGGGCAGTGAGGCTTCTTAAAATACGATTTTGGGACTGGTTAGACTTGCAGAGACAATACAACTGTATATTGCCCCCAAACTGGCTAAAAAAAGAGACTTATTCATTTGGTCAAGAGCATTTATTGCATTATTTTGTACTTGAGTATATATGTCTGAGAACCTAGTTAACATGCAAATGATCATCCACTTTGGTATGTTGAAATCGAAACAACATTTAAACATCATGATTAAGAACTGTGTACATTTACAATAACATTTTTGAGAATTCTTTAAAACAGAAGGGGTGTTTTTAATAAATACATGTACGTTTCGAATTTTTCCATCGTCATTTGAATATTTTAAGTATAATTTACCATCAGCAATACCGATGTTTAATAGTAAATATGAAGTAAATACTTGTTTAAATATTTGCCAGTGTTATATATCTTCTTGATATAATTAAATCTAGACAGTAACACAGCACAAAAAGGCTCCGATATCTACCGTGCCCTCAAATCAAAATTTCCAGAAATAAGTCTCTTATTACTATTTCACATTTTTTAAATGTGTTTGTGTTGGTGATTGTTTATGATTTGGTAATGTATATTCACGATTTAATTATAAAATCATTTACTATCGAGGTTTAATAGCAAGGAAATACTTAAAATATATGTGTTCATTTATTGTTTCAATTTTAAACGCGACGAAAACTATCGATTTTTCTTTTTGTGTTTCATTGAGCATTCGAAAGTGCTTTCCAATTTAAATTAAAAAAATAACGTCTTCTATAATGTGTTAAATTATATATATATATTAAATTGCAACAAGTTTCTTACCTCGTTTGTCGAGGGTTCGCATATAGTTATTGGTTGAAACGACCGTTAGTACATGTATGTTGGTGGATGTGTTTGAGCGTCTGTTCTGATAACAGGGAGGCTCCCACCGTCCGTATTTCATGTCCTCTCTGTAGCCTATACATACCGGAGATTATATATATATATATATATATATATATATATATATATATATATATATATATATATATATATATATATATATATATATATATATATATATATATTAAACGATGTATCGCGAATAACTCGCCGGTCAGATAACAAGGTCAAAGTTAATGAATTTTACTTTCCACTTTGTAACTAAAATGGTTTTAATTGAGCCTCGGATATCAATAAACAAACACATATAACACCCCTGCTCCTAGATGAAAAGTAAAGGTTAAATTTTAAGGCTACATTTGATAAATTTGTGTTTATGCTTTGTTACTTCTACACATAGAAATTTAATATAACTAAGGATTGTTATGTCACACTTCAATGTTAAAGGTAATATATTTTAGGTATCTCTCAGATTTGTTAGTATATAAGTATAATTTTGGATTTGTATCATTATAACAAGACAATATGTAACATTCACATACCAATATCCTCGCTGAAAGGTCAAGGTCAAAGTTAAAAATCAAAGTTTGGTAATTATGGTTTCTACTCTGTATTTTTTAATGACGTAGGGAACTTTCATATAACTTCATATGTGTAATCCCCATGTCAGATGTGTCAAATATAATTGATAACGCTCCTCTGTCCTCGGACCAATATCGGTATTCACATCGGTCCGACATCAGGCCTGCACCACATTATACTGAATTCGTTCCACCGTGATCACTCCGATCTTCAAAATCTCGAACCATGGTAGGTGCATGCGCTTCTCACGTAGGCGACACAAGTTCAAACACAGTTTTCGAAAGCATGTGAGTGTGGTTGATAGCAACCATACCGGCAAAGTGGGTTTCTGCCGGATATACCTGCTCCTCAAAACCCACATCAAGCTTGAAATTGCAGCTTTTCTTCCAAATTCGTCTAACCTAGGCGACCCGGCATCCAGACGCATGTAAGCATTTTAAGTGGTAACTGTAGCGAACAAGTGGGGTTTCCTCCGGTTAATCCGCCTACACCCTCCACAGCACAAGACAAAAGCACAATAAATAAACAATCTCTCAGTAAACACTAGCTAGATATGGGTACTATGGGCCCATGTTTCGGATCCATGTCTAATGTATTTTTGTAACAAAAAAGTTATGTCAAACTATAAACGTTTAACATTCGCCAGTATGAAATTAACATTATTCTTAAAAAAACGACGATTTCGTTGCAACTTAATTCGTGTTTTTTTTTTTGTTTTTTTTACTTTATGGCGTATCGTGGTTCTATTACACATTTCGTTAAAACTTTGTATCCAATAAAAAAATGTCAATGATTGGTAATCAAACAATGCATGTTATTTAAGCACGGCACGTAACCGTTTGCGACTGCAAAATGTCAATTAAACAATAGGCCCTCCTCATTCAGAACAACGAAGCCAGTTATCAATTATGGTCAGCAATCGTATTTGTGACCACAATGCGTACCTAACCTGGTCCGGCCGGTCCCAAATAGATGTTGTCCCTACTTAAGACAAAAAGCTTGAATTTGATGTATTTGAAATAAAACGCGCGCGTGATATAAGCACGTGATGATAATACACTTTTACAGGATATTAATACTTCTACTTGATATACATATACAGGTAAAATTTGCAATGAAAACCAAGTAAACATATTGAACTTTGCTATCATTTTGCGATAAATTTGATGGGTCAGTGACCTTGTTAAAAGCTATATATAAGGTATGCATTTTTTAAGTTTTCTATTTTGGTGATACTTCTTTATCCGGTTTAGCGTGATTGTATGTGTATAATAATTCAACGCAACGTATATATATACCAAACAGATTATGTAATATCTTTACATAATACATTCACAAACGATCATGAATGACGGATGTATAATGTTCATGTTCCGAAACTCTTCTCCCTACGATATTTAAATTTGTTTCGGTATATTGAGGATATTGGTTCCGAAACTCTTCTCCCTACGATATTTAAATTTGTTTCGGTATATTGAGGATATTGGTTTTGTAGCCACGCAGGCGCTGTGCACATCATAAAAATAGTGATAACATCATAAAATGTAAATGTCATATCTGAAATGAAATAACCACTTTATTACTTCGTTTATTTTAAGCTGTTGATCACCATTAGTTATTACTTTACGAATGACATTCGTTAAAATACATCGCCTTAAACTCTTACGCCTACATGAAATGACATAATTAAAGTACAAATGTAGTTTAAAAGCATGGTTTGGTGAATATACTCGCAATTTCTTGAAAACTTTATTTTCCAATTGCCATTATGTCAATGCACATTTTAACTTATATATCTTTTTTTTTCATCACATTTAAAAAAATGTTTTTCGGGTTCAAACAACCGTTCAGTCTTTACTAACGCGAGCTCTCAAAACACCATGTCTGAATTAGTTCAATAAAATGGGATAATCCATGAACATCAACATTTGAGTACGTTGTTTTGTCAAATAGAAATTAATCAACCTGTTAAACGCGACGATTCATGGTCAGTTGAACATTGAACAAACAGTGAACGAAAATTATGGTAATTATTTTAAGTTAACATTGCCTTTTTGAATCTTATATCGAAAACACGTGATGCAACTATTAGTTCTAGTACAATAAGGATCTTATACATGCGTTTACAAAAATATACAATGTAGATCTCAGTTCGCTTCAAAATGAAAACAAAAGATTAGCCGAGAAATCTTTTTGCAGGCCATGAAACCGAAAACGCAGCATGCTGGCATCATGCTGTCTCCAAACCACCTCCATGTGTTTTCTTTTAAATAAAACCATATCGGGTTTTTTAACAATAACTACAGATACATGGCATATATGCCTAATGTACCATTGATTATTAAGATTAACCAACATAGTTCGCATATATGTCATATATGCCTAATGTACCATTGATTATTAAGATTTAACAACATAGTTCGCATATATATATATATATATATATATATATATATATATATATACAGTATATATATATATATATATATATATATATATATATATCGGTTGATTAATCAAGTGAACTTAAAAAATGACTATTGGTATCGTTACGGTGCTGTCTTTTTATTGTCTCGAACGATATTCTATAGAATTTAAAGCATATAGAATACGTTCTTACATTTGAACACTTGTTAAATAAACCATAAATACACAATAAAACATCATTCAATAATTAAAATGTAACAATTAGGCAATAGTAGGTGTTGTTTACTTTAGTTTCTTCTTTGTGACAGAGGCAGACCAAGAACCTACATGTAGGGACTATACTAACTGAGAAAAAAAGCGACAAAACGAAAGCCATGTAGGAACTATTATATAACGATTTATAGTATGAGGTCGCGCAGGCGTAGTGGCAATAGTGTATGTCTTGAAATCGTGGTACCGGGATCTTAACGGAGTTCTAGGGGCATTCTCAAGACCTTTTCTTAATACATGTACATCAAACAATGGTTCTTCCCAGAAAACCGACACACGCGTCTGTCAATAAGCCGTAGGCAATCTAGATAAAATACATTGTTGAAAACGAATGCTTACTTATTTTCTATTAATTAGCAAGTGTTATACTGTCGGCCCTATGCAGGGCCGATATCATTCATGTTGCAATTAGTGTTAAGTTGCAAAACATCAGACCTATGGCGGACCAATCATTGCATGAGCAATTGAAAACTGTTCGTTTTGAACTACTTCTTATCTATGAAATGACGAGGCTTACCTAAACTAGATTGATCCCAAAAATATAACTAAAAGTATTCACATAACTTCAATATCGGACCAATATCGGCCTTTATCGTCGAACACCTCAGGTAATGCCAACATACAGCCAACATCGGATCATACTAGATTTCTTTGCTGATATCTCCTTCTAAGACCAATCAGTGAATGCGATGCCTTAAAAATATCAAAGTATTTGATGACCACAACTTGCAAGAGTGTGAGGGGTTTATAACGACATCGATCATACATCGCTGTAGTCATACTTGACTATACACGACGGGTGGTGAGAGAATAAGGATATAGACTAAAAAAATAGTAATGTTAGAATAGTTTGGTGATTAAAAAGTTTGATCTTTAAGTGATACCAGGGCTATCTGACCATGAAGCTGTCAATGTAGAGTCAAGCCTTCGTCCAGGAAAAATAAAAACTAGACCAAGAAAAGTCCTCTGCTACAAGAGGGCCGACTGCGATGCACTCAGGGATTATCTGAACGATCTCCATAGCATGCTTCTGAAAAGTGATAAGACCATCGACCGCCTCTGGACAATGTTTAAATCTAACCTCCCCAAACTTATGGAAAAACACATCCCTTCTACACTCCTTAGAGGCAACAAGACCAAGAAGCCTTGGATCAACAAAAAAGTAAGGTCAGTGCTGCGCAGGAAGACACGCATATACACAAGAATGAGAAGAACAAAAAGAGAAAGTCACCTAAGAAAGTATAAAGAATCAAAAAGACAAGCCCAGAAAGTAGAAAGACAATCATATAGGGAATATATAAATAACATTATAGAGATTGAAGATTCAGATACAAGCCAGCCAAGTAAACAAAAAAGATTCTGGGCATATATTAAATCACTAAGAAAAGATAGAACAGGAATAACGCCCTTGAAAGACAATGGTCGGCTCTTCAACGAAGCAAAGGATAAGGCCGACATCCTAAATCGCCAATATTCTTCTGTCTTCACTAGAGAAGACCAGACCCATGTACCAGAACCAACAGGACAATCATTTCCATTCATGAGTGATATTGTGGTGAAAATAGAAGGAGTTAAGAAACTCCTTGACAAAAGCAACCCTAACAAAGCTACATGGCCAGACCAGATACCAGCTCGGATACTAAAAGAATGCTCTGCAGAGCTTGCACCTATCTTGACGTTGGTTTTCAACGAGTCATTACAGCAAAACGAGGTCCCAGAAGATTGGCGCCAAGCCAACGTCACAGCCATCTTCAAGAAGGGCTCAAGATATGAGGCCAGCAACTACCGACCCGTATCTTTGACCAGTCTCTGCTGTAAACTCCTGGAACACGTCATTGTCAGCACCACGTTAAAGCACCTAGACCAGCATAACATCCTCTCCAACTGCCAACATGGCTTCAGAGCACGTCGAAGCTGTGAGACCCAGCTACTTACGCTAAGTCACGAGCTCGCGTACTCACTTGACGAAGGCATCCAGACCGACATGGTCGTGCTTGACTTTAGCAAAGCGTTCGACCGGGTCCCACACCAGCGCCTTCTAAGAAAATTGGGCCACTACGGCATACGAGGAAGCACCCGCAGATGGATCTCATCATTCCTGTCCAACCGTTCGTAGCAGGTCATTGTGGAGGGTGCCACCTCCGATCAGGTTCCGGTCGTCTTCGGCGTGCCCCAGGGTACTGTCCTTGGGCCGCTGCTATTCCTCCTCTTCATCAACGACCTAACAGACAGACTTAAGTCATCTTCAAGGCTGTTCGCTGATGACTGTATTGTCTACCGCCAAATCAGAACCAAAGAGGACTGTGACATCCTGCAGAACGACTTACAAACCCTATCTGAATGGGAACAAACATGGGGCATGGAGTTCCGCCCACAGAAATGCAGTGTACTAAGAGTCACCCGGAAGCGCCGTCCAATAGAACACACATACTTATTGAAAGAAACAACCCTAACCGTGGACAAAACGACAAAATACCTTGGTATGGACATTCACTCTTCGCTGTCTTGGAACACCCATATTGACCGATCGAACCACCAAGAAAGCTAACAACATGCTGGGCTTCCTACGTAGAAATCTTCGGCACAGTCTTCAAGCCACAAAAGTCAATGCTTATAAGACAATAGTCCTACCCCACCTAGAATACTGCGCATCAATCTGGAATCCTCACACAAAAGAACAAGTAAGAAAATTGAAATGGTCCAAAGAAGAGCAGCACGTTTCGCCACCAACCGTTATCGCAATACCAGCAGCGTTACGTATATGCTGCACTTACTTCAATGGGAGTCTCTTGAGGACAGATGTCTTCAAGTTCAGTTTCTACCCCAGAACCATCCCAGTGTGGAACAGACAACCAGCCACAGTAGCTGAGGCCCCCTCTTTGGTATCCTTCAAGAGGGAGCTAGCGACGCTGCATTTTTAACAAGGGGCTTCACTCCCAGCTGGTTGTATGACCAGCTGGGATTATCTCTCTTTTTCCTTCCTTTTACCATCAATCTATTCTTATTATCCCTAATTTAAATATGTAGTATTGTGTTCTTTATCTGTATTATCTCTTCTAACATTATATACTCTGAATATATACTATAATATTGTACTTAATTTGTATCACCTCATGTTTCGATCTTTATATAATCTATCTTTCTATCCATCTTTTTACTTTTGTATTAAGCGCCACTACCTGTTGAGTAATTGTCAAGTTTGACTGGTCAACGTACCGATGTAGATGTAGATTCATAGACAGAAGAAGAGTTATACGCAAATGTTATGTTACAACTTACATTCAGTAAATATGATTATATTTATTTCTAAAGAGTTCATTTATTTCTTATGATTTTAAAGCCATTTAGCGATCACACCCATGCCTTTATGGTTAATTCCGGTATCCTATGTGTGTGTGTGAGTAATGTTTTGGTACATTTTATAGGACAGTGGACTACTGTACGTCGGAAGATGAACGTACGGGTGCGTTATTGAACTTATGTTCTTTTGTCGAGATCCCACTACCGAAACCTTGTTTTCCGAAAATGCTTGCAAATAGGCGATCGGGCTTTTCTTAGAATCTGCATGGCATATCTTAAAAGGAGACAAATTCATCTTTAAATTGGTTCTAGGTTTGCATAATGTGAAATGAAGAACATGAACATGGAATTGAATTTAGTGTAAACTAACCTTAGAGAAAAAAACGCAACCATTACCTTGACCTTTCTGCACTCTAGCGGATTACTTCGGATTCGACCCTTACCAAAGTCAACCCATCGACCTTCACCCATCAACAATGGCTGCTGCTAGAATTGCTAGAAATGTCCTGTCTAGGTCCAACGTTTTTTCGTTGCAAAACATCGTCAACAAACATGCGCGTTGCTGCTCCGTCGTTGCCGGAAGCACCCAGCACGCGCTGAGCGTTAAAAGGCGGATTGACAAGGCCAGAGAAGCGTCTTTACTCGGTGGTGGCCAGAAGCGTATCGAAAAACAACATCAGAAGGTTTACACTTTACTTCACATTGAGTTGTTTGTTGATTTATTTGGCTGGTACATGCTATTTTTCTGGGGATCATTGGTTCTTTTACTTTAAATTTGGATCTAGCAGTGCTTTCCACAGGATTTTTTTCAGACGTCCCGGTGCCGTGAGGGTGGTTTGGCAATTGTGGGTAGTGGGTCAGCCAGGGCCCATCCATATGTAAATGTTTTATAAACATGTATTTTTTACGTTAAATGGTGCGTTATAACTATTCAAGAAAAAAACACAGCTATAAAGTCATTCATAACATCATTTTTGTTTGAACCTTTTAGGCACAGTAATAATCCTGAGACCTGACTCGATCCATCCCCAAATACATCCGTATCAACCAGACTCAATTACTGCATACTTATTTTTTTCCGTCTATATTCATTACCCTATAATCAGGTATCAGGGCCAAAAAACCTTTCTTTGAAGAAGCCGAATATCGGCCCTTCCCCAACCAAAGTAACCACTTTTCCCCCCTTATTTGACCAAAAGTTTCCCCAATACTGGAAAAATTCCCCACCAAAAATAATATCTAAACTTTGTATTAAGGTGAAAATTATTTACTTGTCGAGCCTTCTATTAGGCTGGAAAAACGCAGAGCTGTAAAGTCTCCTGGGGGGAGGGTATTTGTATTGGTTGAATAGACCTTTCATTACCTCCCGTAATATTCTCCTAGGCTAGAGAGGTATGCGTATTGATCGAATTAGTTGTACTTAACTCGCTAAGCATGACATAATTTTGTCATTCATGACCAATCGGCGAATGACTGAACAAGCCTAATACAAAAGCTATAAATAGATTACATTAAAGGCCATAACGACTATTTCAGTCATGTGAATATTTTTGGAATTATTGTATCAACTAAGAGATACAGAGTAAGTTATTCCTTTTCGTGCTTTTATGGCGTCTAATTTTGGACGCGTTTAATTTGCTCTTATTTTTACAGCTTGCTGTAATTTTATGACATGCATGTTTCATACAGACGCTTTACGACCAATTAAGTAAATACGAAAACCAACAAATATGTTTGAGGCTACCCAATATAATTTATTTCATGAACATGTATCAACTCCATTATCCAAATGAAATTTTCCCCTAATAAGAAAAAATTGCACTATTTTTCCCTTAAAAAAGGCTGAGGCCCCTTCCCCAAAATGGGTGTTTTGGCCCTGGGTATATTCCATTTTAAAAGCAAATTTTGGTAAATATTGAGGATAAAAGAGCTAAAGAATTTCATAAACACAATCATTCACCACTTTTATTAACCAGGTTTTCCGAAGGAAAAAACTGGTTATTAGATTGGCGAATGCGGGCGGGCTGGCTGGCTGGCGGGCTGGCTGGCTGGCGGGCTGGCTGGCTGGCTGGCGGGCTGGCGGAATAAGCTTGTCCGGGCCATAACTATGTCGTTCATTGTCAGATTTTAAAATCATTTGGCACATTTGTTCACCATCATTGGACGGTGTGTCGCGCGAAATAATTACGTCGATATCTCCAAGGTCAAGGTCATACTTTGAGTTCAAAGGTCAAAAATGGCCATAAATGAGCTTGTCCGAGCCATAACTATGTTGTTCATCGTCAGATTTTAAAATCATTTGGCACATTTGTTCACCATCATTGGACGGTGTGTCGCGCGAAATAATTACGTCGATATCTCCAAGGTCAAGGTCACACTTTGAGTTCAAAGGTCAAAAATGGCCATAAATGAGCTTGTCCTGGCCATAACTATGTCATTCATTGTGAGATTTTAAAATCATTTGGCACATTTGTTCACCATCATGGGACGGTGTGTCCCACGAAAGATTCACGTCAATATCTCCAATGTCAAGGTCGCCACGACTAAAAATAGATTTAAAAAAAAAAAAAAACTTACAAAGGGGGTTAATTTTTTTTGGTCATATCAAAAGTTCAGTTTGAGTTTTCTCCCTTTATCAGATTTTTTTTTCACAATGAAAACCTGGTTTTGTGACAATTTTGTCCCTTGTTAAGTATTAAATTAATTTAAGCATACGTGACTTTGTAAAGATTTGAAGAAATAATGTCCAATCAGGACGGGGGTTTCCTTCTGAACACACGTGAATCCACTGATGTAGTGTTTCAGATTTTATCCAAATACACCAACATGGGTCGTTGTACGTGTCTGCAAAATTTTCATGTGCTTTTCATGTGCTTAAAAAAGAATGGGTCCCAAAATTTGAAAGATACCAAGTAGTGAAAAAAATGACACTAGCTCAATAACTATATTTTGCATTAAACTTTTAATAATCTCAAAAACAGTGAATTTTGAAACCAAAAAACAAATTCATGGTTATAACTATATTGTTTGCCTTTACATAGGATATAACAGTGTCTGTTACATGAATGTAACCTGTTACAACATTTCAACTTGATTAAAGTCAATGATAATATTATTGTTAACATCTAAATTGCGAGCCTGATAATATTATTGTTAACGTCCGAATTGCGAGCCGTTGACCTACCGTTATTAAAGTTTAGAGTTGTTTGTTTTGGATCTAGCTTGAACACCTTATTTCAGAGGCATTATTTCTGTATTATTTATGACTAAGTTACAAAAAGTTAAAGCAGGCCTTCATCCGGGGACTCTAGAAAATATCAGAACACACTCTATTTAAAAGGTCGATTCTAATTGATTCGTATTACAGCAGCGGCTCGACTAGAGCCAATCAAAAGACTTGTTGAAGTCTTCAAGCCTCATTCGTTTAAACTCAGCGTTCATTGCAACACTTGACTCATACCCAAGATGGTTGGTACTTATCGTGATTCGCGTATGCGTTAACAGATTCGTTTCAGCAATACGTCAGAGTGGACGCACATATGTCAAAACTATGCGTCTATTTCGATAGTTGTGCATCATAGACGCGGGACGCGCATGTAGATTATTCCCTGAGAATGCTTCAAATATTAGATTTTCATTTACAGGGCAAGCTGACGGCTAGGGAGCGTGTGAACCTGATGCTGGATCCTGGCAGTTTTGTGGAATATGACGCCTTCCTCGAGCATGACTGCACCGACTTCAACATGCAGAAGGAGAAGGTATGCCCTATCTACATGCAGTGTTTTTAGGGGGAATAGGGCCGGGGTCCTTTGGATTGGAAAATATTGCGTCTTGGATGAAAAATTGGGATAATGGAGTTTGTTTGCTTTTCTTAACAATGAATTCTTTAAATTGAAAGTATGTGATTTCAATATTAAACTTACTAAGGTTTAACTTTTAGAACAGGATAATGAGATGCACCAAAAGAAAAAAAGATTTTTATGTCCCCCACCGCTATAGTGGGGGACATATTGTTTTTTCCCTGTCTGTTGGTTGGTTTGTTGGTTGGTTGGTTGGTTTGTGTGTTTGTTTGTGCAAACTTTAACATTTGCAATAACTTTTGCAACATTGAAGATAGCAACTTCATATTTGACATGCATAGACATAGAGCTGCACATTTTGAGTGGTGAAAGGTCAAGGTCATCCTTCAAGGTCAAAGGTCAAATATATGGGTCAAAATCGCTAATTTAATGTATACTTTTGCAATATTGAAGATGGCAACTTGATATTTGGTGTGCATGTGTATCTCATGGAGCTGCACATTGTGAGTGGTGAACGGTCAAGGTCATCCTTCAAGGTCAAAGGTCAAATATATGGGGACATAGTGTTTCACATATACTTCGCTTGTTTTTTTAAAACTTTTAATTGATTTTTTATGCTCCCCCAAAATTTATTTTGGGGGGAGCATATAGTCGCCGCTTCGTCTGTCCGTCCATGTTTCCGTGTGTCCGTCCTTGCTCAATTTTTTTCCGGGCTATTTCTCAGCAACTAATGACCGGAATTCAATGAAACTTTATGGGAAGCTTCACTACCAAGAGGAGATGTGCATATTATCAGCGGGTTCTGGTCGGATGATTTTTATGCCCCCTTTTCGAAGAAAAGGTGGCATATAGTGATCGGACTGTCCGTCTGTCTACCTTTCTGTCACACTTTGCGTTTAGGTTTCGAAAAATGCTCATAACTTCTATGTCCCTTGAGATATAACCTTCATATTTGGTATGCATGTTTTTATGGACAAGGCCTTTCCATACGCACACATTTTTTGACCCCTGTGACCTTGACCTTGAACTTAGGGTCTGAGTTTAGGTTTCGAAATTTGCGTTTAGGTTTCTAAAAATGCTCAACTTCTATGTTCCTTGAGATATAACCTTCATATTTGGTATGCATGTGTATATGGACAAGGCCTTTCCATACGCACACAAATGTTTACCCCTGTGACCTTGACCTTGAACTTAGGGTCTGCGTTTAGGTTTCGAAAACTGCGTTTAGGTTTTGAAAAATGCTCATAACTTCTATGTCCCTTGAGATATAACCTTCATATTTGTATATGCATGTGTATATGAACAAGGCCTTTCCATACCCACAATTTTTAGCTCATCTATTTTTTGAAAAAAAATTATGAGCTATTGTCATCACCTTGGCGTCGGCGTCGGCGTTGGCGTTGGCGTCGGCGTCCGGTTAAGTTTTGCGTTTAGGTCCACTTTTCTCAGAAAGTATCAATGCTATTGCATTCAAACTTGGTACACTTACTAACTATCATGAGGGGACTGGGCAGGCAAAGTTAGATAACTCTGGCATGCATTTTGACAGAATTATGTGCCCTTTTTATACTTAAAAAATTAAAAATTTTGGTTAAGTTTTGCGTTTAGTTCCACTTTTCTCAGTAAGTATCAATGCTATTGCATTCAAACTTGGTACACTTACTTACTATCATGAGGGGACTGGGCAGGCAAATTTAGATAACTCTGGCAGGCATTTTGACAGAATTATGTGCCCTTTTTATACTTAGAAAATTGACAATTTTGGTTAAGTTTTGTGTTTAGGTCCATTTTATTCCTTAAGCATTAAAGCTATTGCTTTCATACTTGCAACACTTACTAACTATCATAAGGGGACTGTGCAGGCAAAGTAATGTAACTCTGACTGGCATTTTGACAGAATTATGTGCCCTTTTTATACTTAGAAAATTGAAAATTTGATTAAGTTTTGTGTTTAGGTCCACTTTATTCCTACAGTATCAAAGCTATTGCTTTCATACTTGCAAGATTTATGAACTATCATAAGGGGACCGTGCAGGCAAAGTTATGTAACTCTGACTGGCATTTGAACGGAATTATGGGCCCTTTATACTTAGAAAATTGAAAATTTGGTTAAGATTTATGTTTTGGTCCACTTTACCCCTAAAGTATCATAGATATTGCTTTCATACTTGGAACACTCACAAACTATCATAAGGGTACAGTAAAAGGACAAGTTGCATAACTCTGGTTGTCATTGTTACGGAATTATGGCCCTTTTTTGACTTAGTAACTTTTAATATATGGTTAAATTTTGTGTTTCGATCCACTTTACTTCTTAAGTATCAAGGCTATTGCTTTAAAACTTCAAATACTTACATGCTATCATGAGGTTACTGTACCTGGCAACTTTAATTTTACTTTGACCTTTGAATGACCTTGACTCTCAAGGTCAAATTATTAAATTTTGCTAAAATTGCCATAACTTCTTTATTTATGATTAGATTTGATTGATACTTTGATGAAACTACTCTTACCTGACATACCAATAGACTCCACCCAAACCATCCCCCGTGCCCTCCCCTCCCCCCCCTGCCCCCTCCCCCCCCCCAATTTTTTTTTTTTTTTTTTTTTTTTTTTTTTTTAAGATCATCTCACAAATGACCACCACACCCTCACACTATACCCCCACCCCACCCCCCCCCACCCCCACCCCCCCCAATTTTTTTTTTTTTTTTTTTTTTTAAGATCATCTCACAAATTACCACCACACCCTCACACTATACCCCCCCCTCCCCATTTTTTTTTTAAAAAAATGGTTATGTTTGAAATACCGTCCAACCATCGCACCCAAACCCACCCCCCCCCCCCCCCCATCGCCCCCCAACCCCCCCCCCCCTATTTTTTTTTTTTTTTTTTTTTTTTTTTTAAGATCATCTCACAAATGACCACCCCACCCTCACACTATACCCCCCCCCCCCCACCCCCCACCCCCCCCCATTTTTTTTTTTTTTTTTTTTTTTTTTTTTAAGATCATCTCACAAATTGCCACCACACCCTCACACTATACCCCCCCCCCCTATTTTTTAAAAAAAAAATGGTTATGTTTGAAATACCGTCCAACCATCGCACCCAAACCCCCCCCCCCCCCCATCGCCCCCCCCAACCCCCCCCCCCCCCCCCTGATGTTTTTTTCTTTTTTTTTTTTTTTCGCTTTTTTGGAAGATAATGTAATAAATGTCCACAACCCCACACTATACACCCCTCTTCACTCCACTCCTCCCTCCTTTGTGATTGAAAATGAGAGTCCCTTCACCTTTAAAAAGAAAATAGATGAGCGGTCTGCACCCGCAAGGCGGTGCTCTTGTTTTTACTCCTGTGACCTTGAACTTGAACTTAGGGTCAGCGTTTAGGTTTCGAAATCTGCGTTTAGGTTTTGAAAAATGCTCATAACTTCTATGTCCCTTGAGATATAACCTTCATATTTGGTATGCATGTGTATACGGACAAGGCCTTTCCATATGCACACAAATTTTGACCCCTGTGACCTTGACCTTGAACTTAGGGTCCGCGTTTAGGTTTCGAAATCTGTGTTTAGGTTTCGAAAAAAGCTCATAACTTCTATCAAGCGTTTATAGGGGGCATAAGTCATCCTATGGTGACAGCTCTTGTTCACAGAGTTATGGCCCTTTGAAATTTTCCATTAACTGTACATATAGTGCAATTCTTGTCCAGGCTATTTCTCAGCAACTAATTACCGGAATTCAATGAAACTTTATGGGAAGCTTCACTACCAAAAGGAGATGTGAATATTATAAGCGGGTTCTGGTCGGATGATTTTTCACAGAGTTGTGGCCCTTTGAAATTTTCCATTAACTGTACATTTAGTGCAATTCTTGTCCGGGCTATTTCTCAGCAACTTATGATTGGAATTCAATGAAACTTTATGGGAAGCTTCACTACCAAAAGGAGATGTGCATATTATCAGCCAGTTTTCTTTGGATGATTTTTCACAGAGTTATGGCCCTTTGAAATTTTCCATTGTACATATAGTGCAATTTTTGTCCGGACTATTTCTCAGCAACTAATTAATGGAATTCAATGAAACTTTATGGGAAGCTTCACTACCAAGAGGAGATGTGCATATTATCAGCCGGTTCTGGTCTGATGATTTTTCACAGAGTTATGGCCCTTTGAAATTTTCAATTGTACATATAGTGCAATTCTTGTCCGAGCTTTTTCTCAGCAACTTATTACGGGAATTCAAGAAACTTTATGAGAAGCTTCATTACCAACAGGAGATGTGCATATTATCAGCCGGTTATGGTCGGATGATTTTTCACAGAGTTATGGCCCTTTGAAAATTTCCATAAACTGTACATATAGTGCAATTCTTGTCCGGGCTATTTCTCCCCAACTACTTACTGGAATTCAATGAAGCTTTATGGGAAGCTTAACTACCTTGAGGAGATGCGCATGTTATTTGTGGGTTCTGGTTAGATGATTTATTTAGAGAGTTATGGCCCTTTGAAATTTTTAAGTTGCTAAACCATCCATCGTATTATTTTGTCCAAAGTTATGCCCCTCAAGACGTTTCCTTTTATCTGAATATATAGTGCAATATTGTGAAAAAAAACCCTTTGGGGAGCATCACCCGTCTCCAACGGTTTCTTGTTTTCTGTAGTTTGGGAATTTTTACTTTGGAATGGGCTGAGCCTAGGCCCAAAATTTGTCCCCAAAATACCTCAATTGCATGTTGTCATTATTTTGTGTACTGGCCTGAATAAAATTTTAACGGCCAACCATAGTCTTTATCTTTAACAATCGAGATATTGCAGAATTCTTTCCAACTATTATAAAAGTTCAAAGTACTAGGCATTAAAAATGCTAAATCATTAAGCTTTCATCCTCTTTCAGTATCCTGGTGACAGCGTTGTAACAGGCAGAGGAACCATTAACGGTCGCATGTGCTTTGTCTTCAGCCAGGTGAGAGATACTGTGTGATGTTCGTACCGAAATCATTGTACTTGGTTATGTGAATGTATGCGCTCTTAACTTAATATTAATATTAGTAAGACAAAAAGAAAAAATGTTTGTAACGATTTATTTCATTACCAAAAAAATATTTTGACACATGCCCCATTTTTATTTTCCAGAAGTTACCAATAAAGTCTGTCAAGAGTAGTGCAGTATGATATAATTTTACTGGTATAATTCTAGCAAATTATGTTGTATCTTGTTCCGTTTGCAGGACTTCACGGTGTTTGGAGGCAGCTTGTCTGGGGCTCATGCCAAGAAAATCTGCAAGGTATGTAACCCTGCAAGGTATGTTGTCTTGCAAGGTATGTTACCCTGCAAGATATGTAACCCTGCAAGGTATGTAACCCTGCAAGGTATGTTACCCTGAAAGGTATGTAAAACTGCAAGGTATTTAACCCTGCTAGGTATGTTACCCTGAAAGGTATGTAAAACTGCAAGGTATGTAACCCTGCAAGGTATGTTACCCAGCAAGGTATGTTACCCTGTAAGGTATGTAACCCTGCAAGGTATGGTACCCTGCAAGGTATGTAACCCTGCAAGGTATATAACCCTGCTAGGTATGTAACTCAGCAAGGTATGTAACCCTGCAAGTTTATGTAACCCTACAAGGTTTGTAGCCCTGCAAGGTTTGTTGCAAGGTATGTAACCATGCAAGATATGTAACCCTGTAAGGTATGTTACCCTGCAAGGTATGTTACCCTGCAAGGTATGTAACCCTACAAGGTATTTAAACCTGCAAGGTATGTAACCCTGCAAGGTATGTTACCCTGCACGATTATGTAACCCTGCAAGGTATGTTACCCTGCAAGATTATGTAACCCTGCAAGGTATGTAAACCTGCAAGGTATGTTACCCTGCAAGGTTATATTACCCTGCAAGGGCACCTGAAACTTTGAAGAACAAAACAGAAAAAATATGGAAACATTAAAAAAGACCATTAATTCATGAAAGTTTATGTAATTTCATCAAAGTTATATGGCTGTTTTTAATACAATCTGGAGAGAAAATATTACCCCTCCCTAAATAATCAGAGTTAATAATGTTCATAATCAAACAAAGCACAGCAGAAAGTTTCAATCCATGGGAAAATGTAATTGTACAAATTAAATTTACATTTTTGGAACAAAACCAGAATTTTGTGACACATGTAGTTATGCAGAGGCATCTTCAAACCAGTTTTAATCAGTCATGGCCTATCACACTGTGGCTACTCATGTTAGTATATGGTCAGACCCCACTTTCTATAGTCTTACCCCAAGAGTACTCTGACCTGTTTCCTGCATACCCTTAAAGTTCACTGTTGATATAAATACCTGAAAATAGTTTTGATGACCTGATATCTGAAAAATATTGTAGCTATTTGAAGCTTTCCTCTACAAATGTGTATGTTATTCCAGTTACAGTATTTCATACATTGATGGAGAAGATGATTTTACGAATAGTTCATTGCTCCAAAAAATTAAGTTTTCTCTGGGAAAAGGGGGCTCAATGCATGTGCGTGAAGTGTCGTCCCAGATTAGCTTGTGCAGTCTGCTTTTACGGACATTAAGCCTTGTTATCCCATACCAAGGGTGATATTGATTTATGATGATAGATCATGGACCAGGCTATGCTGGTGGGTGCTCCAGTGATTGGACTCAATGACTCTGGTGGCGCTAGGATCCAGGAGGGAGTCGAGTCACTCGCTGGATATGCAGACATCTTCCAGGTAGTACAATACATTAAAAAAGCAAGGATCAGACCAGGTTTTTTTATGCTTTGTAAAAAAAGCTGTAAAACAAACCCATTTTCTAAGCAAGCAGAATTGCTAAAAAATCCCCCTCCCCTCCAATCTTTTGTTTTTAGAAAGAAGTGTCTAATATTGATAATATCTCAATTTTATGTCGAACATTTGACAAAGTAAATAAATATAATTTATATTATTTTTTTCCAAAATGGCCAGGAAAGGGCCTGATGTGACAATATTTGTTGATACAAAAAATTGCAATTTGGTCCATTTTGTTGGAAAAAAACACCAAATTTGCCATTTTATGGATTAAAAATATCCCAATTTGACAAGTTCCCTTTTCCCAAAATAGATAGAACATTCCCAGCAGACTTAAATACACTTCAACACCGTTATTTTGAAGTCGTCAGGACCGTTAAAAAAACTTCGATAATTCAAAATAAACATTTGACAGTTGACTTCTTTGATTCTGTAATAATAAAACGTTGTGGAATTCGCATGGTTCTGTTACACGCTACTATTAATAATTGTTTTACTTAAAAACGTAAACTAGTCAGATGGCAATAGATTTCTACTTGTAACAAACGAAGGAATAAAACGATTCTTGTTCTTCTTTTTATGTTTTCTCTAAGTACAGAACATATTAAATATAATGAATTTGCACTTATTATCAGAAAATATAACATATAATGAATAGCACAAATTATCAGACCATATTAAATATAACGAATAGCACAAATTGTCATACATGTAAATACAGATGAATACATTTTCGGAAATGTATTTACATTTTTTGAAAATAAGATGCGATGTCTCTCTTAAAACTGGACTTAGCAGCACTAAACTGGACACGTGTAACATATTTCTCCAATGTGTCAAGGACATTGAAGCACTCACTTCTGCCCGTGTTTGCTCGCAGAAGGTAGAGTTTATATAAGATGAATTTCATTGGACCACATTTACTCAGACCTAACGTGACACTTTAATTTGTTACTAAAGAATGCAAAACTACATAAATAGTAATTATCGGCTTTTGACGACATTATAAAATTAACATCTACGCGCAGACGACAAAGTAGTTATTATCAGCTTTTGACGGGCCACGTCCAGACGACAAAGGTGTGAAATTTTGCTTAGCGTTTTGCAGCTTTGACTTCGGATTAAAGATTGATGATAAGGTGGGAATTATATTGTCGGGACCGACAGAATCACTTCAAATTAACGATTATTTAGGTTTAACGAAGTTCGGATTAACAATGAAATTTTACATTAAACAAAGAAGAACCAAATTCGGGACCGGAAAAATACTTCGAAATAACGGAGACTTCGGATTATCGGTGTTCGAAATAACGGTGTTGAAGTGTACATTGCCATATTACAATGCAACACAAGTACAATATCTTTAAAAGGCAGTGATCTGTTGTTATATTTGCGTTTTAATACATTTTTAGTCCTTCACTGGTTTCACCAGAGGAGACTTGTGGTTTGCGCTCTGTGTGTCCGTCAGTCTGTGAGTCTGTCACACTTTTCTGGATTCTTTGATAACTTTAAAAGTTCTTAATATTTTTTTATGAAACTTGGAGCATGGATAGATGGAAATATGGACATTATGCACGTCATTTCATTTTGTTCCTACGTCAAAAATTCTTGTTGCTATGGCAACAAATAGACTAGAAATACTGCTGAAAATGGTGGTTTTCTGGATTCTGCGATAACTTTAAAAGTTCTTAATATTTTTTCATGAAACTTGGAACATGGATAAATGGCAATATGGACATTATGCATGTCATTTCATATTGTTCCTATGTCAAAAATTCTGGATGCTATGGCAACAAATAGACTAGAAATACTGCTGAAAATGGTGGTTTTCTGGATCCTGCGATAACTTTAAAAAGTCTAAATATTTTTTCATGAAACATGGATAGATGGCAATATGGACATTATGCACGTCATTTCATTTTGTTCCTACATCAAAAATTCTGGTTGCTATGGCAACAAATAAACTAGAAATGGCGCGGCAGAGGCCGACGCGTATCCCCAAGCCGCATGTTTGACCCAAGGGCGCCCCAGGGTTGATCATGGGGCCATGCATAGTTGAGATTGACTGTATTGTCATAAGAGAAGTTCAGTATCAATTAGAAGTGAATGGGTGTAAAAATAAAGAAGTTATAGTAAAAGGCAATTTTGGGAGGGTGTGGCCTATGTGGGCGGGGTGCCCCAGGGTTGGTTATGGGGCCATGCATAGTTGAGATTGACCGTATTGTCATAAGAGAGGTTCAGTATCAATTTGAAGTGAATCAGTGTATTAATGAAGAAATTATAGTAAAAGGCAATTTTGGGCGGGTGTGGTCTATGTGGGCGTGGCGCCCCAGGGTTGGCAACGGGGCCATGCATAGTTGAGTTTGACCGTTTTGTCATAAGAGAGGTTCAGTATCAATTTGAAGTGAATCAGTGTAGAAATGAAGAAGTTAATGTAAAATAACCTAAATTTTTTTTATAGTAAATGGATTTTTTTGGTGGGTGTGGCCTATGTGGGCGGGCGCCCCAGGGTTGGGATTGGGGCCATGCATAGTTGAGATTGACCCTAATGTCATAACAAAAGTTCAGTATCAATTTGAAGTGAATCCGTGTAGAAATGAAAAAATTATAGTAAATGGAAATTTTTGGTGGGTGTGGCCTATGTGGGCGGGGCGCCCCAGGGTTGGGAATGGGGCCATGCATGGTTGAGATTGACCGTATTGTCATAGGTGAGGTCCAGTATCAATTTGAAGTGAATCGGTGTAGAAATAAAGAAGTAAATGTAAAATAACCTAAAAAAATGAGTGATAATTTCTGACGCGGCCCCACCCCAACCCCTATAACTTTTGACCCAGGGGTCAGATCAAAATTCCAAATAGTGCACCGTCGCACATATGCTCATAGCTACCATGTGTGTAAATTTCAAGGTTCTAGTGCTTTTAGTGTAGGAGGAGATAGTGGCCAGGACGGACGGACAGACGGACGGACAGACGGACGGACAGACGGACGGACGGACGGCGGAGATCACCACAATATCCCCACCTTTTTTTCAAAAAGCGTGGGGATAAAAAAATCTAACAATGGTGGAACTTCTGACAATGGTGGAGCCGGTAGTGGACATTTATTGCTTGGCAGTAGTCTTGTTCGTTAGGGCTTTGTCAGGTATTGAGTTGATCTAAGGAAAAGGACTTGTATTACTACAAATCAAACAACATATTTACATCGTGAGACTATTTTCAACAAATCAAACTGATCAGCAACATTTACCATAAAATATTTCAGTTATGATATTCATTTTCTTTTACACATTAATTGTTTGATTAACCAACCTCATGTAATAATGTGTAAAATGACATACAAATTGGCATTGTATACTGGCAATCTGTTAGGATCCGCTGGACTTAGGAAAAGTGTAAGTGCATGTAGGTTAAATGACAGCAGTAAGTCTTATTAACATTCAGAAAAAAATTAAAAGCAGACATGTTTGTCATATTTCAGAGAAATGTCAATGCATCAGGCGTCATCCCACAGATCTCTCTTATCATGGGACCCTGTGCTGGTATGTAAAACATATGTGTCTTAGACTTTTCAATTGACATTTGTCAGAAACATAATTTGGCCTGCCATTCTGTTTGTTATCCCCACGCTTTTTGAAAAAAAGGTGGGGATATTGTGGTGATCTCCGCCGTCCGTCCGTCCGTCTGTCCGTCCGTCTGTCCGTCTGTCCGTCCGTCCTGGCCACTATCTCCTCCTACACTAAAAGCACTAGAACCTTGAAATTTACACACATGGTAGCTATGAGCATATGTGCGACGGTGCACTATTTGGAATTTTGATCTGACCCCTGGGTCAAAAGTTATAGGGGTTGGGGTGGGGCCGCGTCAGAAATTATCACTCATTTTTTTAGGTTATTTTACATTTACTTCTTTATTTCTACACCGATTCACTTCAAATTGATACTGGACCTCACCTATGACAATACGGTCAATCTCAACCATGCATGGCCCCATTCCCAACCCTGGGGCGCCCCGCCCACATAGGCCACACCCACCAAAAATTTCCATTTACTATAATTTTTTCATTTCTACACGGATTCACTTCAAATTGATACTGAACTTTTGTTATGACATTAGGGTCAATCTCAACTATGCATGGCCCCAATCCCAACCCTGGGGCGCCCGCCCACATAGGCCACACCCACCAAAAAAATCCATTTACTATAAAAAAAATTTAGGTTATTTTACATTAACTTCTTCATTTCTACACTGATTCACTTCAAATTGATACTGAACCTCTCTTATGACAAAACGGTCAAACTCAACTATGCATGGCCCCGTTGCCAACCCTGGGGCGCCACGCCCACATAGACCACACCCGCCCAAAATTGCCTTTTACTATAATTTCTTCATTAATACACTGATTCACTTCAAATTGATACTGAACCTCTCTTATGACAATACGGTCAATCTCAACTATGCATGGCCCCATTACCAACCCTGGGGCACCCCGCCCACATAGGCCACACCCTCCCAAAATTGCCTTTTACTATAACTTCTTTATTTTTACACCCATTCACTTCTAATTGATACTGAACTTCTCTTATGACAATACAGTCAATCTCAACTATGCATGGCCCCATGATCAACCCTGGGGCGCCCTTGGGTCAAACATGCGGCGTGGGGATACGCGTCGGCCTCTGCCGCGCCATTTCTAGTTCAAGACTGTTTTTCCAAGGATGTAAAGGATGTAAAGTTAATAATGTCGGTCTCAGGTAAATCAGGGCTAAATGCTTTGACCCTTTACCACTTAGATACGTATTTTGAAGCATTTGTAGATTTTGAGCATTTGTAATCCCTTAGAAAGTTAATTTTCTAAGGGACTACAAATCAACAATCAAGTTAATTTAATTCAATAACTTTCTTACTTAATTCAAGTTGTAAAGGCTTCATTTTCAACCTTTAGATACTGATGAGCAGCAAACAGCATACCACCTGAACAGACTGCTAGTTATTCAAAGCTGTTCTGGTTTTATGCTGGTTGCAAAACTACTAGCCTGTGCAATCCACACATGATTATCTGTCACACATTTTTCTGCTTTTATGGAATTTTGTTTTTAAATGAAGTCTCTTTTAAATGAAAATCCAATATGGACAGGCTGATCAGCCTGTGCAGTGCAGTGACGATACTTTACACACATAAATTAAGCCTGTTTTTTCCCGGAGATCGACTCAAATGCTATGGATTTTGTAACCACAAAATAACATGCATGCACTTGTTATACAAGTTTACTGAGGTGGTGACAGTGTAATAAATGTGATATTTTTTATGCTCCCAGTAGTGTGGCATATGGTAGTCAGACTGTCCGTCAGTCCAGTATTTCAATTCCAGAGTTTTATCCTTTTAGATATTTACCTGATTTCTGGTATGCAAGTCTACCTGCATGAGTTACAGATTGTATTCTAGTTTCGTTCCAGTCTATCAATTTTGGGCAAAGATATCAGCCTTTTAAATAGAAAATAATATAATTTCTGTCTACAATAATTGATGTCCAGACTTTTTTTGCTAATCACTTGCAGATATTGACCTGATTTTAATTGAGTATATCTGCATGACTTTCAGATCACGGTTGAGTTTTTTAACTAATGTGAAGTTTTGAGACAAAAGTGGAATGAGGGGGCATCTGTGCCATTTGGACAAAATAAAATTTCTTTCCACTATAGTGGGGGACATATTGTTTTGCCCTGTCTGTTGGTTTGTTTGTGTGTTTGTTTGTTCCAACTTTAACATTTGCAATAACTTATGCAATATTAAAGATAGCAACTTGATATTTGGCATGCATGTGTATCTCATGGTGCTGCACATTTTGAGTGGTGAAAGGTCAAGGTCATCCTTCAAGGTCAAAGGTCAAATATATAGCTTCAAAGCGGCGCAAAAGGGGACATAGTGTTTCTGACAAACACACATCTTGTAATGGATTCTGTTCAATTCCAGAAAGTAATAAGGAAACATATATCATTGAAAAGATACATCAATATTTTCCTGCGTAAAGGTCAGGGTCATGTTTATATTGGCGAGCTATACCCAACAGTTTGGACACATCTGCTGAAACATTTGTATTATAAATCTGTGCCTAAATCTCATACAATTCACTTATAGAAATAAACGCTCAAAGTTGTAAGCTGTTGGATTGGTCAATATAGTGAGTTAATATTGACTTTGAGACAGAGAGCATTCATAGTCTTAATGCCTGATGCTAAAAATATGAGCCTTGCTGTAGAAGAATAGGGCTTAATGCATGTGTGAGAACTTGATTTTTGCTAAAAAGAGATGACCTTTTAATGAAAAATACCATAAAAGCAAACTGTTGTCCCTGATTTGCCTGTGGGACAACACTTTATGCACATGCATTAAGCCCCATTTTCCCAGATCAATCCTCATTTACTATTACATCGACAACCTCGTTGCAGGTGGTGCTGTATACTCCCCGGCCCTTACTGACTGGACCTTCATGGTCAAGGACACCTCCTATCTCTTCATCACTGGACCTGATGTGGTCAAGGTATGTACTTGTGTTGATCACTGACAGTTTTTCAGTTATAACAAGTGTCATGTGCTGTGCAGAGTTTGCATTGTAAATTTTTAGCTTGTTGCCACTCTAGAAGCCACAGTTTTGACTTATTCTTGATGACTCTTTGTTGGTATGTTTATATTTACATATCCGCATTTTGTCAAATAGGCTTAAAACCCAGGCTGAGAAGTCAAATCATGGAAATACCTTGTAATCTTTCTAAAAGCCTCCTTTGTGATTTAGTGATAATGAAACTTGGTCAAAATGATAGTCTTAACCATGTTTGTACAAAGCTAACATAGGGTCAAGCGGGTTTTAAAACCATGTCACCTGGTATAATCCTGTAAAAAAATTGGTGTTACTGTAGAAGGCATAAGTATTTATATGCAATAATAAATGGATATTGTTTTACATTGGAAAGAATGTTGATATTGATAATTGTAAGGACTCAATGTTGATAAAACAAGGTCAGATTTGTATGCCCCCAAACAGGAATTAAGAATTGCAATGGTCAGTCTGTACGTCTGCATGTACGTCAAAAAGCTTGTGTTTTTAATTCTTCCACTGGGGGTTGGTGTTGCAGTGGGCAATTGACCTCATTTGCTACAATTTTTTGGCAGAATTATGGCTGTTTGTGTGTTTTTCTATTACATGTTTATAAACATAATTGCCTGAAGCTTGTGTTTTGAACTCTAACTACTGAGTTGAGCCCTGTCAAAGTTTTTAAGTTGAATAACCCAAATGTGTACATGATCACAAAGAAATGAATTTTTGTCTTAAATATGGCCCTTTAATGATTTTGGTAAGATTATCGCCCTTTAGGCCAGAATTTTTTAATAAAATGGTTTTCGGACCCGCTGACTCCAATTTTTGACAAAACCAAAAACAAACAAAAATCTCGATTTTTTCGGATGCCAAAAGGTGGCTTTTAAACATGAAATGCGTGCCGGGTTTTAGAAAAAGTTCAAACAAGTTATAAATTATCATAACAAACACAGTTTTAATTACCCCCATTAATACATGAACATCCTTCATCATGTACATGTGCTGGAATTTACCAAAAGCTACGCCATCATTGTTTGTTCAACTTCAAGAACGCTACAACGCTTTCATCAGCAAAGTCTGCTAATTTCCCAATAATTATGCAACCGTCAAATGAAATCCTGAATAGAATTGTAAGTAAATATTTAATTATTTCTATACAATTTTATAAAATTGATAGTATTAAAATGACTAAAAATTAATATGAAAGCAATAAGAAAAGAAGGATTTTAATTTAACAGGTACTCGAAATGCCAAACCCATTTAGGCCTATCAACTTTAAACCTTCCGTATTTTACGCACAAATACGGTCATATTTTAAAGAATAAAATTGTATGTGTTGTTTAATGCAGTTGTAGTTAAGAATTTGTGCATATAATATGTGTTTTTTTGTTATTTTCAATGGGTACGAAACTTCGGTTTTGTTTCGAACTGGTTCGTACCAAAAGTTCAAAAATCGCAAAATCAACAGTTTTAAAAACGATTTCAAACCATGAATGTCCAAATAAAATAGTCAAGTTTATGGAGGTTATTATCGGATTAACGGCTCCTTTATGACATTGAACTATCAATTATGTTATCCTGGGATAAACTGTCACTCACGAAGATCAATAATTATAACGATTACTAGGGACGCTATTTCTTTAATCAATACCATGACAAAAACACATGTTAACGTGTTTCAACAGGCATTTGTGAGTATTTATGTTTAACTGTTCCATTATTATAATGTTCTGGGAACATTATTTTTATATATATATTTTATATTTTAATTAAGATACCAACTATTTCTGAAATCAAAAGTAGGTCTTTCACTCGATGTACTATATTTCGGATATGTTAAAATTCTGACATATAAAGATAGTGATATTTATGTGTTGATTTGTTGTATATAGTTTGTAAAAATATATTTTGTGTTCAGACAACAAGAATGGATGGTAGCAATTATCCTGGGCATTTCTATCAAGAAATAGATGTGAAAAATATTCATTTAATTGAACCTGGAAATCAACCACCACAGCTAACAGAAAACCTTTGAACAATAGGTGTTGTTGTAGAATTTGTGAAATTTGATAATAAACGGAAGTTGATGTATATCATGTCCAAATGACAAAATGTAACTGTTTAACAATTTGTATTGAGATGCTTTATTTTCTGATGTTTGATTCATTTTTCCTTGCAGATGATGTATATTTGTGTGATTCTAGGTTTTAAAAAATAATTCTGAAGCATTTATGCAGCATACTGTTACATTATTGTTAATGTTATTATATTATGTTGGTTATCTAGTTAATCAAGTGGAAAAAATGTTATTTATATAAAAATAAAGCTTATTTAGACTTATGAAGGTACTTATTTATGTATTAACATACTTCTCAAAGTAATAAAAATATAGTCAATGCCATTATTCATTAATGTAGTAAGGTTCTTTAAATGATTGTCCTTATTAATAAAGTTGGAATTACCGGCGGTTTTCACACCGCGATAAAGTGGCGACAACTTTTTTATGTCCCCCACTATAGTAGTGGGGGACATATTGTTTTTGCCCTGTCTGTTGGTTGGTTGGTTGGTCTGTTGGTTGGTTTGCGCCAACTTTAACATTTTGCAATAACTTTTGCTATATTGAAGATAGCAACTTCATATTTGGCATGCATGTGTATCTCATGAAGCTGCACATTTTGAGTGGTGAAAGGTCACGGTCAAGGTCATCCTTCAAGGTCAAAGGTCAAATATATGTGGCCAAAATTGCTCATTTTATGAATTCTTTTGCAATATTGAAGATTGCAACTTCATATTTGGCATGCATGTGTATCTCATGGAGTTGCACATTTTGAGTGGTGAAAGGTCAAGGTTATCCTTCAAGGTCAGAGGTCAAATATATGTGACCCAAATCGCTTATTTTATGAATACTTTTGCAATATTGAAGATAGCAACTTGATATTTGGCATGCATGTGTATCTCATGGAGCTGCACATTTTGCGTGGTGAAAGGTCAAGGTCATCCTTCAAGGTCAGAGGTCAAATATATGTGGCACAAATCGCTTATTTTATGAATACTTTTGCAATATTGAAGATAGCAACTTGATATTTGGCATGCATGTGTATCTCATGGAGCTGCACATTTTGAGTGGTGAAAGGTCAAGGTCAACCTTCAAGGTCAAATATATGGGTCAAAATTGCTCATGTAATGTCACTTCTGCAATATTGAAGCTAGCAATTTTATATTTGAAATGCGTGTGTATCTCAAGAACCTGCACATTTTGAGTGGTGAAGGGTCAAGGTCAAGGCCATCCTTCAAGGTCAAACATCATATAGGGGGACATTGTGTTTCACAAACACATCTTGTTTTGGCCTGTGAAGCCCCTGAAAAGCGCTTTATTATGCTGTTTGTATTTGTCTACGGTATTGATTGTTACTGGACGATAAACTATTAAATTTTTCTTTTAAACCTCAATAGCTTATTTGTTGTTTGGTGAGATAAAGTATTTTTAATGCAAAATATGGATTCCTTGTGAACAAAACAACAGAGATGGCAAGTTTCAACTAAATGAGACAATTAAAACAAAAAAATAAATTCAAATGATAGCAAAATGAAAAAAGTTATTTTGTTCCACGCACGAAGTCCGCAAAACACACAGGTACTATGACCAAAATGCTCAGCAAAAAAATCACCAAGAAGTTTATTATGGACAAGTGAAAAAAATGCATAACTTTTGAACCAGTTAAGATATTTTTAAAATTCAAACTAATTTAAAAACTGCACATCAAGACCTACAGTCTGATTATGAACATTTTGCACATCAACATGTTTGAAAAAAAATCACTGTGATTGCTTAGTAAAAAGAACTTTATACCATAACATTTTTAAAATGAGTCACCCATCTTTTTTTTTTCTTTTTTTTCTGTCCTCCTACCCGACACTTTTAGACACAAAATCCGAAAACCATTTTATTAAAAAATTCTGGCCTTATGTGTTTTTCCATTAGAGACTATATATTCCATGTTTGTGTTTTTAACACTTTTGTAACTACTGGTTGAATCTTACTCAAAACTTTCACAGACGAATGACCTAAATATGGTGATGATTGTACAGAAAGGAATAGTGACTGCAACCAGATTTGTCTGAATAATTGCACTTTGTCGTTTGGTCTGCTGTATAATATATAGTTGATTTGTCTGTGTCCAAACATGTGTTTTGGGGGCATAAGTGTCTATGGCATGTTTCTAGCTCAAATGCCAATTTAAAGGCTATATCCATAGTGGCAGATTATTTACAAAAAGGAACATGGTTCTCTTTTTAAAATGACGCTCTCGGATGATGCGACATGTTTATTACTTGCGTCAATTCTAAATGCAGCCTTAAAAATTAATGATCTTGACAGGTTTTAATTTTGTTTTTGGGTGGCATTTTGACAGTTGTTTGGATGGTTCTACTCGTCTTATTCAACCTTATAGTTCTTGCATAAAGCAGAGAACCAGTATGAAACACATATACTAATGACGTTTTATGACGTAGTACACATATAACCGGTGTTACAGTAAAAATCACCTTTTGCGTTCCGATAAAATGCAGACCAATTTGGGCCGTGTTAAGTATTGACAAGTATCTTTCATATTTTGTCTTTCTTGAGAATCAATATGATTTTTAGACGTGATATTTTTGTCACGTGCGCTTTTGGTAATTTTAATGCGCAAATAACGCAAAACGTACATGAAAAATTATCACTGGTCATGGGGCAGTTTTTGTATAAATGTGGCTCATATAATTACATGTATCCTGTTCCATGAAATACAAAACACCAAACATCATTTTTAATACATTTTATGGCAATATTAACAAATATTCATTTAATCGTTTGTAAATTCTTTTGAACAACTTTATCAAAGACGTTTCGCACAATTGATTCATATTTTAGTATAGAGTTGTCATGTAATAAATTTGTATGGTTACATGGTGCGTCAGTGTCAAACATTTTGGAACATTTTCTGTAGTGGTGAATGAAGGCTGTCTCTATAGGAACATCATATATGTACAATGATTCTTTTGTTGAGAGATTTGACACGTGGTGAATACCCATTTCCTCGATCAAGTCTGGTTTCACAATTAATTTAGTCCTTGCCAGGCTGAAACTCGGTTCTCGATATAAACTCTTGAAATAGGTCATTTGTATTTGGCCTTGACCTTTTGTGATATGTCCTGAGGTTAAGTTTGCAGAACTGATGTCATAATCTGGATTGAAGAATGCGCTGATGAACTTGAAAGCTGCGATTTTTGTGCGTGTAGATTGTAATGCATTTTCAAAGTCTTGTTCGATTTCTTCGATCATTTGAGGGAAATCTTTGTGGAATTTTGGTACAATCAGTTCATCAATGTCAAGGAATGCCACATAATGAAACTTGTTCTTTGTTCTGTGCAAACAGTCTTGCACTGCAAGAATTTGCCCATGATACCAAATGGCCTTGTCAACATTTTCTGGAATGTCCCAGGTAGATACTGTCAAAGTTTTTTCCATTTCATAAAATTTTAAAATGTGAGACACTTCCTTAGTGGTTGAATTCATGCTATAGATATAAATATGGTCCACTTCTAATACCTTCTGCATTTCAACAAACTGAATAACACTAGATGTCTTTATATCTCCAAAAATTGGTGGCACGCAAACTGCAAACATTATTTCCCTATTAAGGGGCAGCAACTGCTGTTGTTTGGAAAGTTTTGAAACAGCTGGATTGTTTCCCTTAGAAAATAAATTAAAAATTGTTGCTGTATTTTTTTGGCCAAGAGTTGAATGGGAGTTATTTCTGAATGCAAGTCTCTGAGTCTTATACAAATTGCCATGAATAATGTTCACACAAACAGGTACACTCAAAATTGATGACGATTTGTCTATAAGGTTCTTTAATGTTTGTAAGTGAACTTTTCTGTATGCTAAAAGTCTGTTTAGGTCGGAAGATGTTAAATTCATTGTGTACGTTACTCCTCCATAGGCTTTCGCATGGTTGTCACACATTTCATTCTTTGTAGCCACTGCCCAACTGTGTGGGTCTTCATTAATGGACCATACAATTGAATCATCTGAGTCTAACTTGGAAACTGTTAAAATTCTCAGCACTGATATACTGTCATTAGAACTGTCCCTAAGCTCTAAGTAGGCAGAATATATGTAAATTTCATTACTCATTAGCTGAAAATGTCTTGCACAATCCGTATAATTTGATTGGGGTAAACGACTTTTGTTCCCATGCATTTTCTTAATGGATTGCAACATTTTCTCAGATACTAATATACTGTTGTTATGCACCTCTTCTCTAAACAAAGATGCCTTGGATATCATATTTACAATATCATGTTGAATGGATTGATTTGCAGTTGCATTCTTTCTTTTCAAGACTTCCCTAATAAGCCTGTGACTTGAGTGAATATCGTTCATGGCATCTCTGAATTGTTGCTCTTCAATCCATTTGAACTCTGACACATTGTTCCAGATATTGTCCGTCCATTTTATTACCTTCAACAATGTTACTCCATAAACCACCAACATGCATGTCAGTAACATCTTTACATCCACAAGGCAGGTCATTATTGATTCTTTTCACTTCCTGGATTTTAAGGCGAAAAAATACGACTACACCAGGTTTCACATTGTTCAACCATGAACTTGGTAGTGCAAATGTACACTTGTATCAATTTGACACGCAAGTTTTATAAAAAATATATGCAACCTCTTCAGTACTTATTTGTTAAACCAACCTTATCTTATACTGTATATTTATGTGATCATTTGATAAGACAAATGCCTTAAGGCAAGAAACCATAACATTTGTGTTTTTAGGTAAATAATAACTCATACCAGTAATAGAAAATGGTTTCACCCAACATCTTAAAGTGAAACATACATACAAGTAACTTTATACAATACAGCCTGGTATTTTACAAGCACATGATATTATTTATTAAAACAAATGACGCTGTACATATTGCATGACCTTATTTGATCGTCAATGCAATATTTTTAGAGTTTCTAAGAATGTTGTACACCTGTATTTGTTGTCTCTAAATTTCCAACACATGTATTTGTAATTAATTTTTTTATCTAGAAATAAAAAAAATGGAAGTGTCTGAAAACTTAAAAGCAATTTTGGTAATATAGAAGTTCTTCAAACAGTTTTTTGTTAACCTATATCCAATCATATATATATATGGTCATCTGAAACACATCTCCACCAAAAAGCACACCAGCAATGTATGAAAGCATGCTTTCCTGTTTTCGCATCTGTTGCCTGACAATATTGACTCAGGCAAACATTCACAATGCAGACCGGACACCACATTCATGTCAGGGACTGTCTTATCAATCATGTCCCAGGAGCAGTTCATGACCCTCAGATCAGGGTCAAAACTAGCATGATTGACAGCTGTGGAGGAGGATGTGAAATCTATCCCTTTGATCTTTAGAACCCTCTATCTGGGATCCACATCATCAGGCCATCCATCAAACTCACTAATTGGGCCCTTAATTAGGGGCAAGTCAGTACCCTGCCATCAGATGCTACTACCAGTAGTAGTTGATCTTGTTTTGATGCTCTTAGTTTTTAAACTTCCTCCACTATCTGAGGATTGTCCTTTGATGCCAAGTATGTTCAGCCTCACTGGGACCCTTAATAAGTCTACTGGTAGCTTAATTCATAGTATCTGAAGCTGACTGTCATCAAAGTGTTCATTCACCATATCAGTATTGTTATTTATTCAAGTGGATGCTGAGTACTATCAGGGGGGCAGTAGAACAGGGCTCAGTAGGGTCCCTCTTATCAGATGCCTTCTGGGTATGCTGAATGGCTATCTCAGTTGTTTTACTGTCAGATATTTCTTGACCTGAAACATGATTCAGATTGCAGCTGTTTGTTCGCTATGGGGGCACAGAGTTGCATAGATATGAGTCTCCCTCTGGCAAAAGGGGGTTAAAAGCATTTGGGCAGTAAAGTGTAGACCCATGTTAGCCTGTGTACTCTGCACAGGCTAATCAGGGATGAGACTGTCTGCTGTTTTTGAAAAAAAAATATAAAGGGAGTCTCTTCTTAGCAAAAAACCAGTTGATGGAGAAAGTGTCGTCCCTGAGGGATAAGTTTGCACAAGCTAATCTGGGAAGACACTATGCACATGCATTAAGTCCCGTTTTCCCAGAATGAACCTCATATTGAAAGTTGTCTTCATGATGCTGTGCTTCATTGTTAATAGATTGAAAATGGTAAAAACTGCAATTATCTGGTTGCTATTATTTCATGCTTATATAGTTTACATGTACTGAATAATAAATATGAATTTGAAATAGGTATTATTATTTATTTTTTATTGTAAATATAAAAATAACAGTCCAATTTTGATTTGCTATTATATCCTGATGAACATGGAAAATGAAATGGCTATAGAATCGACTAATAATTTTGTGTTGAATAGTAGTTTTACAATATATTTTCCATGTTAAATACACTGTACATTTTATTAAATAATTACATAATTATTGGAACTAAGTCAGACTGTCCCCTTTGTTGCTACAGCAGGGTGGACTATCATCCCCCAAGGAACAACATTTTCTGACAACAATTCCTAATATAGAAAATGGATTAAGGGGTTGAAAAAGAGCTTGCTTTGCTGCACATATTATTTCAATGACTGTAGGTCTTGGTGACCCCACATTTGGGCAGATAATAACCCAAAGAGGCAGGACAAACACTTCTATCTTCCAACGCCTATTTCATTTAATCCTCAGTGATGTAGGGTGTATATGTGTCCATCTTCTATTGCCATATTAAAGCTTTATATAAAAAATTGCACATGCACAAGTCATTTGTTTTACTCATTCAATAAATTAATAATTTGATAAAATAAATTGATGGAAAGGGCCCAGCAATAACCACTGCATAAATTTAGAGTCTCCTTGGTTAAAATGTGCTCACATAAGAGCACTAATTTAGAAATAATAATAATACATTTATTGTATAATAAAAAAATAATAATTAAAAATACACTACTTACCATTTCAAATAATTCCAAACAACTGTTAAATTCTTGAAAACTTTAAATATACAGTTATGAGTTGATTTTGTAGATTTTTTCCATTAAAAAAATAATGCAGCCTGATCAATCCATCATAGATACAACACACCCTTTGTATTATGACTGAGGGAACAATTCTAGTGCGAGACCAACTTGCCAGTTTGTCTGATCGATCTGTTGGTTAACTTTATCAGAGGGCTTATCAGTCTCTGGAATATATATTACCCTATGTACCAGTCAGTGAAGCCAGTAGTTGTATCTTGTAAACCAGTCACAACTTGGCTTTAAAAAGTGATTTGTCAGGTGTAGAAAGTATTTTATGCTGCTTTAATCATTTGTGTGTTAAATAATTTTGATACACTCATCTTTTTTTCTGGGATCTACAAAATGACCCTCTTGCCCATTGCAAGTAAGACTGATACTGTACTTGTGTCTGTCAAAAATTTAGGCAGTGACTGTGAATTCAATACATTATGGTCACCTCTAAATTGACAGCTTTTCCCGTTGCAACTATTTGTATTTCAACTACACTAGTAAATAATCCCATGGTATTTATACAAGTGCTGGGTACTTCTTTATGGCCATTATCGAACCCACTACCTGTAGGATACTAGTCAGTCCCTCTACAAACTGACAAATATTGAATTAGAGCATAATTATATTACAGGGTGTTTTTTTTGGCCCGATTTTATAGCAGAAATTCGGCTAATATTCTCAATCGCAATAAGTATCCTTTTTTCCCAAAATATGCTAAACAAAATCCGAATTGGGAAAAAAACGCTAATGACATCAGCTGTTTCTATTCATCTTATGTTGGAAATTGAAAATAGTTTGTAACAGTACCCATAATGCTTTGCTGTACATTACACAGGTCAGTGTGCCCTGGAAAGGACACAATGATCAAACATTTACTTCATCATACTGGAATATAGCTATTGGTAACTTCATTACTTATTTGCACCTTGTATCATATCTGTGCTTGACCTTTTTATGTCCCCCACTATAGTAGTGGGGGACATATTGTTGTTGCCCTGTCTGTCTGTTGGTCTGTTGGTCTGTCTGTCTGTTTGCGCCAACTTTAACATTTTGCAATAACTTTTGCTATATTGAAGATAGCAACTTCATATTTGGCATGCATGTGTATCTCATGAAGCTGCACATTTTGAGTGGTGAAAGGTCAAGGTCAAGGTCATCCTTTAAGGTCAGAGGTCAAATATATGTGGCCAAAATCGCTCATTTTATGAATACTTTTGCAATATTGAAGATAGCAACTTGATATTTGGCATGCATGTGTATCTCATGGAGCTGCACATTTTGAGTGGTGAAATGTCAAGGTCAAGGTCATCCTTCAAGGTCAGAGGTCAATTAAATGTGACCAAAATCGCTCATTTTATGAATACTTTTGCAATATTGAAGATAGCAACTTGATATTTGGCATGCATGTGCATCTCATGGAGCTGCTCATTTTGAGTGGTGAAAGGTCAAGGTCAAGGTCATCCTTCAAGGTCAGAGGTCAAATATATGTGGCCCAAATCGCTTATTTTATGAATACTTTTGCAATATTGAAGATAGCAACTTGATATTTGGCATGCATGTGTATCTCATGGAGCTGCACATTTTGAGTGGTGAAAGGTCAAGGTCAAGGTCATCCTTCACAAGGTCAAGGTCATCCTACAATGTCAAACATCATATAGGGGGACATTGTGTTTCACAAACACATCTTGTTCCATTTTGAGCTGTGTCATGCGAAAATGAATCTTATGTCATATGGGGCTTAGCTTCAGACCCATCTGAGCATTAGTGCAGTCAGGTCAGGTGCTACCCTGTCCCCTAGAAAGTTATGCAAGGATTTGTGCTGTCATTGGCGGATGTACATGGTACCCCTGACCTGACTTTGCAAATGCTATGCATATGACATAAGCCCCATTTTTGCATGATGTGGATCATATAGCTAATAGATTTTTTTTTCTTATTTGCTCTCTGTATCATAACAGCTCTTGACAATTTGAGATTTCTAAATACAGTGGTTTTCCATGAAATGTAACATTGTAAGATGAAACAAAGACAACAGCTTGTTTTTATGGACAACTTTGATACGTATTTTCAAGCAATTATAGTCCCTTGGAAAGTGATATTTAATTTAAGGACTTTCTTACTAGATTTTAAGGCTTCATCTTCAAACCTTAGATACTGTTAAGCAGCAAAGAGCATAAACCTGAACAGACTGCGAGTGACTGGCAGGCTGTTCTGGTTTATGCTGTTTGCAATATTATAGCCATTTTCACTTTGCTTCTAAGTGAGAGAGGGTTTAAAGAGCTTTATATATTTTAATTTTCTCAAGTGAGAAATCAGGCACGCTTGTTCATATCAATTAATGTTGAAGTGTAAGAAATGTTTTGAACACCAAACAAGTTTTTTACTGCTGAGCTACATAAAATGTTTGCCTCTCCTTTGACTGGCATTTTGTTTTACTGTGTATGATAAGCCATCAGGCTGGGTTGCTGAATCTGGAATGCTTATAAGCAGATATAAACCTGGCAGCCGCCAAGTGTTGAATGATAGGTTGATATCAAACATTTCAAAATATGTTATCAATTCCTGGTATCAAATTCACAGTGGGGGGAATATGTCTGGAGTTTATATCCCATCATTTCAAAATGTTGTAGTGTTGTATGTTATATGACCTGCAAAATGTTGAGCTTGCTGTGTGTGGTTTTATACATGTAAATATTGTTACCATTTGCATGCATTTGGTTTATTTTGACTGTTTTCTTAGATAAAATAATGGACATTTCTTGATTTTATTTAAAGCAGTTCCATAAAAATGAAATCCTAAGTCCGTTCATGACCGTTTCCAAGTTAATGACCAATATATAAATAAAAACATGGAGTTTAAGTCTACAAACATGAGAATTAAAACTATTTTATTAATAACGCTTGTCTATAAAATCTCATTTAATATAACAAATATTAAAACTAAGAAAGTTCATAGCACCTATTAAACATGCACAGGAGTGAGATTATGAGAGAGGTCAACAGACAAGCTGATATTTTCTATATAAATACATTCTAAGGACAAACAAATAAACACAAAACAGATGCTGAAAATCATTCCAGGAATATGCCCAAAATTTTGTTTGCAGTAGTGTTTACTGGTATATGAAATTGACTTACAGGCGGTCTGCCATATTTCTTGGTGTAGCAAAAGTTCATGTTTGTATACGGGTAAGGTGTCAAGTAGTCTTGTTAAATAAAAAAAACTGATGCATGATTCTATCAGTATACTTTAATGAGTTGTATGTATATGTTTCTTTTGTGCGCTATGGCTTTGGTATGCTTGATGGTTGTATGTTTCTTTTATTTAACTCTTTCCCCCATAAAAAGCAAAGTGAAAATGGATTTTGCAACCAGCATAAAACCAGAACAGCCTGCGAGTAACTCACAGTCTGTTCAGATTTTATGCTGTTTGCTGCTCATCAGTAACTAGAGTTGGAAATGAAGCCTTTCAAACTTTAATTTTAGTAGGTATTAAATTTAATGTAACTTTCTAAGGGACAACATATGCGTTGATATTAAAATACCTTTCTAAGTGGTAAAGGGTTAATTAAGTATCAAGTAGTGGATAGGACAAGGAAATTAAATTTTGTCTCCTAATCAAGTCTTGGTGTTTCATTGACTGCTATATTTTCAGCATAACAAATATTGACTAAGAGTTTTATAATCAAGACCAACAGTCCACTAGTAATTCAAATGCATGTTGCATTCACTGAAGAAACCTGTATTAAGCTTACCTCATGTATTTAATCTCCATGCAACCAGCACACTCCTATCTTTATGCCTAATTTCCTCAGATAAGACAAGACTGCTTCTGGCAATTGGCCTTTTTAATGTGTAAATTCTTAAACATTACAAAACAAAATCTTTGTGAATTTGGCGGATAATAATAAACTTTCTATCGAATCCTATAAAAAATGATTTCTTACATGAAATTCTCAGATTTTTCTTTTTATTACACATACACTTCAACACCGTTATTTCGAACACTGATAATCCGAAGTCACCGTTATTTCGAAGTATTTTTCGGGTCCCGATTTTGGTTCTTCTTTGTTTAATGTAAAATTTCATTGTTAACCGGAACTTCATTAAACCGAAGAAATCGTTATTTCGAAGTGGTTCAGTCGGTCCCAACACTATAATTCGCACCTTATTATCAATCATTAATCCGAAGTAAAAACTGCAAAATACTCAGCGTATTTTCACACCTTGTCATGGCACGTCAAATGCCGATAATTACACCTTTAATGTCGTCTGTGCGAAAGCTGGTGTCCAGAGAGACATCGCGTATAAGTTAAAAAAAGTTAATTCATTTCCGAGAATGTATTCATATGTTTGTATGTCTGATAATTTGTGCTATTCGTTATATTTTATATGTTCTATAATTAGACAAAAATAAAAACAAGAAAAAGAATCTTTTTATTCCTCCGTTTGTTACAAGTGGAAATCTATTGCTATATTACTAGTTTATGCTTTTAAGTAAGCGTGTAACTGAACCATGCGACTTCCACAACGTTTTATTTTTACAGAATTAAAGAAGTCTTCTGTCAAATGTTTATTTCGAATTATCGTTAATCCGAAGTTTTTTTAACGGTCCCGACGACTACGAAATAACGGTGTTGAAGTGTATCATTGGTTAAATCTACCTGATGAACAAAATTGAGTGATCAGTAAATGCATATATAGTCCTATATAGTTACAATTGCAAGTATATTTTTGTGACCTTGTTAGTATGAAAATAATTTTTACATTATAATCTTTATTGGCTTATAAGCAACTAACTGTCTATATGATATGTGGCTGTTACACGATCCTCTGAGTGCTGTGCCCTCCTGGTTGAATTCCTGTATATCAGGACCAGAAATAATTGCTTTTGGCATTTAGCAATTAATAACAATCAAGCAAACATATAAATGAATTAAACCTTACCTGTTTGATGAATTATAGGAAATGTAACAGCCTTGCAATAATATTTGTACGCCCTAAAGCAGTATTGTATATAATGGTGTTGAATCTGAATCAGGCAAATTATATGTTAATGTATGCATGGTTATCTAAATTACTCTTTAATGGCTGTACACAATAAAAGGAGTGTGAATGTGTGTGAATGTTCATTTCAGAAATTATTTAGTAAGATTTACATATATACTCTTGAAGACAAAATAAACTGCTAAAAGAGTTACTTATTTGTTGGCAATGATATATTGTTTAATATTGATGATGAAATAATATAACTTTCTTATTAACAGATTGAAAAGCAAGTTTTATTTTTGTGTTTTGCAATGCATAAATGGTTAATGATTGTTGATAGACTCAACATTAGTAATCTGGAGAAAGGACTATTAAAGTTGGAAAGATAAATTTGTATAAAGTTGTACTGGGATACTCACAGGCTGTTCTGGTTTTATGCTGTTTGCACATTTTAATAATGCTTCTGAGTGGGAAAGAGTTAATTCCTAATCTACAATGTGTGTCAGTCAGACATCATACTGAATTGCTATAAAGTGTTTTATATTTGACTCATTTTTTTAAATACAGTAAAAGGTTTTATGCTGTTTGGTGCTCTTCAGTATCTAAGGGTTGGAATAAAGTCTTTAAAACATTAATCAAGTAAGAAAGGTCTTTAATTAACCCTTTCAGTGCTGGAACCGAATTTTAAAGGCCTTAGCAAACAGTTTGGATCCAGATGAGATGCCACAGAACGTGGCGTCTCATCAGGATCCAAACTGTTTGCTATTCTGATTGTATTCTTTGAAAAAAATTGAAGAAAATGCTAATTTTAGAAATTTAGCAGACAACATTTTAGCAGACCACACATTTCCCAGCATGCAAAGGGTTAAATTAAACTTTCTATGGACTACAAATGGGTCAAAAAACGTATCTAAGTGGTAAAGGGTTAAGATCTATAAAGCCTTTAGTCACTTCAGGAATATGGAAAAGAAATTAATAAACCAATTAGCAGTAACATTGAATGAGACAGCTGAGAGTGGAATTCTTCAGTATCCAAAATACAAGAACTGCTAAAGGTATTACAGGTATTACAGGTCGCAAAAAATGTAGGAGACACTTGTCTGCGGTGATATTAACAACACTTCATAAAAAATAAGGTGCTACAGAGAAAGGCTTTGGGAAATATTTTGCATGGAATTTGGTATTAATTATCATGACAGAATTGCTTTTGAAGTGCACATTTTTGTAGTTAATTATCGTAATAATTTGCTGTCATTTTATGGAATATTTAGTGGTAAACTGGCAATACTAGCATAGATTTAGAAGAGTGGTGCTTTTGAAAAACTGCTTATAATGCCTGTGTGTAAAGTGTCGTAAAGCTTACTGTGAAACCATTATTATTCGTCAGACATTAATATTCGTCTTTTTCGTCCTTCGACCAATGGACGAATTCAAGATCCTAACGAACAATCATGTCCCATATTTGAAACAAATAAGACTGAATTACCGTAGGCATGAGGCATTTAAATCCAGCGTAATCCACGCATATACACAGGGCTAGAAATTAACACTCGCACAATGCGAGAAAAAAAGATTGCAAGGTAAGTTATAAGCCACTAGTATTTTTTGCAAGTAAAGAAATAGTGAAAAAAAGAATTATATTGCTAAATGCGTTTGACGGCCTGAACGCTTAACCGTAGGTCAATTTTTTGAACGTCAAATCCCCATATGCGGAAGCGCGCACCTTGTTTGTAGACTGGTATACTTATAGTACAGATGCCCGGATGGTATTCATACAAAGAACATGAAACAGTCGACTATTCACACTCAAGTTAAATCCGGTTTTGACACAAAGGGGGTGTACATTATACAGTGTACTGACAACTGACATTTCCTGTAAAACGCGAATGCAATAAGGCTGTATGGAATGCGCCAACTTCAATTGGGTATATTTGTGTTGATTAGGGCTAATTGTTAACAACTTTATTACCCATTGTGTGTATTGTGTTTTTCAGGGGTGTTGCAGGTTCTCCAGCCAACACGCGGCGAATCCGGATTAAAGACAATACTATTAAACGCAATTAAAATATGACGATGTGTGATCAACACCTGACTGAAATATATTCTGCGCTTTTATTACAAATTAATAACGAACATATTGATTTGTGTTTGGTTGTTCGTGATTCTAATGGAAAAAGACTAATTGGCAATTGGCTTCGTTGTTTAAAACACTCGTTAACGGTTATTCAGTCCCACTTATCAGCTAATCATAACACAGAACTTGTCAATGACATAAAATAATACGGGACAGTTACAATCACCTGAAATAACAGACTTGTTAATTGGCATATGCCAAACAAGGCCCACCTCCTGCAAGTGACTACCAAGTGTCACCCCTCTTTCCCTAGCATGATTTTTTCGCAACCGCGTATTACATGTATTACAAACATTATAAACAAATCGGACGCTTTTTTTTTCAAAACCATAAATGGACGAATTAAAGTGCTGAGCAAATAGTCATTTTTTAAAAAAGGACGAAATTTCGTGCTGACGAAAATAAATGGTTTCACAGTATCAGGGACAGCACCTTCCAATTTTTGGGAATTTTTTGTTTAAATGAATTCTTTTCTTAACAAAAACTCAAAAAGTCAGTAAAGGCGGAAAGTGTCTTCCCTGGTCAGCCTGTGAAAACACCCTTTTCAAAGAGTGAGGCTTATTTAAACATTCGCTTTACAAGTTGCAGGTTAAATTTGGCGTAGAAGGGATAGGTCTGGAACAGTGTGGCCCTGTGTTTGATACCGATTGTGGTCGGTGATTTTAAAAGCAGCGCTACTGTTCAGTTAACTTCTAATGTGCTATAGAGGGCATAGATTAACAAAACCTTGGTTCCAGCAAAGTTTTCTTACTAGTCCCCTACCAGTGAAACTGGAAGGGACTTACCGTTATGGTTTGCGCTCTGTGAGACTGTCAGTCTGTCACGCTTTTCTGGATCCTGCAATAACTTAAAAAGTTCTTCATATTCTTTCATGAAACTTGAAACATGAACAGATGGCAATATGGAGATTTTGCATGTCATGTCATTTTGTTCCTATGTCAAGAAATCTGGTTGCAATGGTAACAAATAGACTAGAAATATTGCTGAAAATGTGGAGTTTCACTGGTAGGGGACTTTTATTGTTTTGTTTTCTAACATTATTTCTGTTTGGTACCTTATAATTATAGCAATGGATTGTTTTTTGGTAGATATTGCATGCTGTTTATGGACTTAAGTATAAAAATGAACACTTAAGATTAATTTTATTATCTTGCTTGTGTTAATAGGGATAAAATTTTCTAGAAGATAAAACAATTATTTAGTTCAAAGAATGTTCACCTACTTACTTACTAAAAGAAATGCTTAAGTGAGGTCCATTATTTAATACATTTGATGTTAACATTAGAACTTTATGTTGCATTATATTACCAGCTGATATTGCCTGTGAAATTGAAAGTCAGGAAGTGTAAAGAGTGAAAGCTTAAGGTATGAATACTGCAGTTAACAATGCTTCAATTGTATTCTGCAGACATGTTCTGCAGACTATATTGAAAACTTCCTGGCTGCTGCCTGTAGAACCTGTTCAATCACATGATTTATGCTTCTGAACTGCATCTCTTCTCAAGAACTAAAATCCTCCCTTCACAATCACATACAGTTTTTATTCCCGCTTTGACATGAATACTGTTATTTTCTCAGTAATTGGCTATGAATCTGTCCAAAGTGTTGGTGTGTTCCAGAAAAGTGTTAACAATTCTGGTTATTACCTGTGATTTTATGTCTGCAGTTATGGTGATAATGCATGGCTCTGGTGTTCAAGCTAGTTTTACAGTATAAACATATTTGGTCGTTTGTTCAATTCTCTAATTGGGTTTTCTTGGTTCATGCATATGGGATTTAAGTCAACTTTTCATTGATTTGATCTTATTTTCCCTCCTCAAGGATACCTGGATACTTTAACCCTTTCAGTGCGGGAACCGAATTTTGAAGACCTTTGCAAACAGTTTGGATCCAGATGAGACGCCACAGAATGTGGTGTCTCATCAGGATCCAAACTGTTAGCTATTCTAATATTATTCTTTGAAAAAAATCGAAGAAAATGCTAATTTTAGAGATTCAGCAGACAACATTTTAGCAGACGACAAATTTCCCAGCATGCAAAGGGTTAAAGTAACCCTTTTCCTCTCAGAAGCAATGTGAAAATGGCTATGTGCAGTAACTCCAGTAACTTGCAGTCTGTTCAGGTTTCATGCTGTTTGCTGCTCATCAGTATCAAAGGGTTGGAAATGAAGCCTTAACAATTTGAATCTAGTAAGAAAGGTTTTGAACTAAATTTAACTTTCATAGGGACTACAAATGCATAAAATTACGTATTTAAGTGGTAAAGTGGTAAATCAAATAAACAGTTTTACAAAGGTTAGTTTGTAAGACTTGAATGTTATATTTTAAACAAAATTCACTTAATAAAACAAAACCATTGAAATGGTGCATTTTGATCCTAAATTTAAACTGTGATGCTATGTGTTTAATTTGTATTTTAATCTTCAATGTTTTTTAATAATTCTGGGACAAGTATCAGGGCTCGACACTAACGGTGGTCAGTTGACCCAGTGGCAGTAAATAATAGAGAGGACCATTGAAACTAGAAATTTGGTTGATCCGTTGGACCAGTGAAAAATCCTCGCCAGCGCATTGTGAAATACTGGTGGAAAGCCATTTTCATCAATAAAACAACTTTTAATGTTCATAATAAACCGATAATTTCATCATTATTTTATGGGCCGGCTCGAGACCAAGATAAAAAGAGCAACATATTGGAAATTCCAATTTTTCTAGATGCCCGGCTGACCTGTTGTCTGATGAAAAAAATCGATTTGCAATCTGCAAATTTCTTCCGCAAATGTCTCCGGACTTCGCCGTGATGGATACACAAATAAACATAAAATTCGAAGCGTTTGGATCGAGAAATTAACAAAATGGTATTTTTTATTCTGAAAAAGCAGCAGTAATCAGCATTTAATCGATCTTAGTACCATCAGAATAAACTTTGTTTACCGTGCGAACTACACTGGAGGGCGCCGAATAATGTTTTGATATTGCCTGAGAGTAAAAGTGCATATTTTCAAGATTACAAGTTTTCGCGATGTGGAATTTCATTTCGGGGGTGGTTGAACCTCTGCCTAAAAAACCTTAAGAGAACCTCCACCTAAAAAACCTAAAACTAATGAAGAGAAGCTTCCAGATGTACATAAAAAATATGAAAAGGATAAGAGATAATTTAGTAGATACTATAGTTTTCTTTTTATAAATGCACAATACTAGTACTAGTCTGGAAAGTAAGTTGAAATTTAGGTAAAATATCATAGAAATTGTCGGACCACTTGAAATCTTAGAGGACCAGTAATTTATGAAAGCTGGTGGTCCTTTGGGTCAGTAGGTAAAAAAGGTTAGTGTCATTAGCCCTGAGTTTAAGTTTTTTTCAGCTCCTTAAAATTGCTTTAAACCTCCAATTCTTTCATTTATCTGTTTCAAGGTGGTGACCCCAATGTTAGTCATGTTTATTTTTGTGTGTGGACTTTTCCTGTAAAATTGTTTGTGTTTCACTGTTTGGTTATTTGTTCCTTGCCATAGATATGTTTTCTCTACTGGTACTAGTGCAGTTAAGTTCACAAATAAAGTCATTTAAAAGCATAAAAACAATGGTAACTGAAATTAAGCATTCTTTCAGGTTGGCATGAATTCATATTATAAACTACTGCTATTTTGTTCCAATTTTTAGCTCCACTGGCCATAGGCTAGCGACGGGCTTATGCCATGGTCCTGTGTCCGTCGTGTGTGCGTACGTGCGTTAGCTTTTTCTTTAAACATCTCCTAAACTACTGGTCAAATTCTGATGAAAGTTCTCAGGAATGTTCCTGGAATGAACATCTTTCAAATTTGTTCAAATAATGCCCCTGGGGTAAAATTTGACCCTGCCCCGGGGGTCACAAAATTGAAAATTTGCTTATATAAGGCCTATTTTGTGAAAACTTTCAAAATCTTCTCGTCCATAATCATTGGGCCTTGGGCTATCAAATTTGGTATGTAGAGACATTAATAGTCCTCTACCAAATGTGTTCAAATTATGTCCCTGCGGTCAAATTTGACTCTGCCCCGGGGGTCATAAAATTGAACATTTTTAAAGATTTTTAAAGTTTGCACAAAATAGGCCCTATATGCTTATATAGGGCCTATTTTGTGCAAACTTTAAAAATCTTCTTGTCCATAACCATTCGGCCTATTTCTACCAAATTCGGTATGTAGTCACATCTAATAGTTCTCTACTTAATTTGTTCAAATTATGCCCCTGGGATCAAATTTGACCCTGCCCCGGGGGTCACAAAAATGAACATATGCTTAAAGGGGCCTTTTCACAGATTTTGGCATGTTTTGAAGTTTGTCATTAAATGCTTTATATTGATAAATGTAAACAATTTGAATCTAAAAAGCTCCAGTAAAAAATCAAGAATAAAATTTTTAAAAGTAGACCGCAGCAGGGCTCGAACCAGTGACCCCCTGAGTCCTGGAGTAAAAATCCATTAAACCGCTCGGCCATCCTGCCAAGTATATATGAAAGACGTATTTTATACTTTATATGAGCAATCTTCGTAGTTTCACAATATTAAACAACAACAACAGAACTCTCCAAATTATTCAATCGTTTCGCGTTGCAACGCTTTATAATTTTCAGGTTTTTAAATCGTCAAAAGATGCATATAATGGCTATATTAGACCATGGTAAATGTTCAGTATTACTGTTTCCTCAAAAATATCATAACTAAAACGAAAATTTGTGAATCTGAAACAACTTTTTTCAATTTTTTCAATTTACCAAAACGTGAAAAAATCCCTTTAAATAAGGCCTATTTTGTGCAAACTTTAAAAATCTTATTTCTCATAATTATAGAGCCTAGGGCTACTAAATTTGGTATGTAGTGACATCTAATAGTCCTCTACCAAATTTGTTCAAATTATTCCCCTGGGCTCAAATTTGACCCTGCCCTGGGGGTCACAAAACTGAACATATGACGTTTACAAGGGAAGATTACTGCGGCCGTGTGGCTGTGACCAACAACAACAACAACATCTTGTAAACATGAGATAAAACCCTGTCATTTAATGCCATTTTAGATCAGATGGTAACTGATTACAAAGGAATTGAAGTAAGAACATGTGCTTGCATGTTTTTCTTATAAACTGAAAAAAGTCGGGTTTTATTTAAATATGTCGAAAGTGACCATATATCCGGATAAAAATATTTCGGGTGACATGTATAATTTCATGTGTTTTTTGTAGTGTTTAAACCAGTTTAATAATATCTTATTGATTTTAAAAACACAACTTCCATGAACATAATTCCCGGGCTTTTTAGTCTGTTTAGTTAACACCTTAGCAACGTTTTCCATCTATAAAATTTCTCACCCTTCCAACTTTAAGCGCCCAGTGGGACGAGGGATAGAAAGAGAAAGTCACATGCTTGAGTACATTTCAACCCATGCGCATTGCACGTTTTTTTCGCATTAAAAATAGTGGAGCGATACAGGGACATCATGGCACTCTTGTTTGGTTACACTAAAGTCTGTTATTATGTCATTATTTTATTGAAAAATAATGTTTAAATGAATTAACCCTTTCAGTGCGGGAACCGAATTTTGAAGGCCTTTGCAAACAGTTTGGATCCAGATGAGACGCCACAGAACGTGGCGTCTCATCAGGATCCAAACTGTTTGCTATTCTGATAATATTCTTTGAAAAAAATCGAAGAAAATGCTAATTTTAGAAATTCAGCAGACGACATTTTAGCAGACGACAAATTTCCCAGCATGCAAAGGGTTAAAGGAAGGGCTGTTAAGTAATTATTCAATGTTTCATTGGGAGTTTAATACTTCAGTATTGGATAATTTGTAAGGCAAGAAGCTGAATATGTTACATTTCATCTTTGTTTAATTTTGTCTAAGGAAGAAGAAGGGGAAATTATCGGGCACTTTGTGCATACACTCATTGATTTTAAGTCACACTATATGCAACAGTTTTATATGCATTAGTTACTAAAGGTGACATTTTAAAGAAGTATACAAAAAAATAATATGTAAGGTATTTGGAAATGTTTAATACTTCATGAGATAATCATAAAGCTGACTCACAACATCCCATTCACTCTCCATAAAATTCATATCCTTTCAAAGCAGCTGTTTCAAGAATTGTTTCTATAAATAAAAATTCATGTACGGATATGAAGGCAATTGATAGTGACTTAAAAATACTGTTTCAATCTTCCCAATTTTTGTCATCATTTTTCAGTAAAACACAAAATTAAGGACGTATTTCGGATAAATGTTACAACATAAGTTTTTCCTTATTGTGCTCCAAACAAAAATGCTTCCATGTTGTACACAGCAATCAATGCATTGATGGTGTCAACATTTGTATTAAATATTTGTATTAAATATCTGAATTTATAGATTAGAAATTGAATAATAATAATGAATTACATAAAAACGCATGCTTATATGGATCATTATGACATCGTTGATTTTTAGAAATCATAATATGAAGAACCGTAATTGCTCACATAACCCGAATGTCTTTACACCATGAACTTTATTGTTGTGTACATTGTGTGTATTTTGTCTATTTTCAGTCTGTGACCAATGAAGATGTGACACAGGAACAGTTGGGAGGGGCTAAGACGCACACATCTGTGTCAGGTATTCTACTATAGGAATAATGGGAGTTAAGACACACACTACCATGTCAGGTATTCTACTATAGGAATTATGATAGTTAAGACACAAACAAATGCATCTGTGTCAGGTATTCTTCTATAGGAATTATGGGAGTTAAGACACACACTACCATGTCAGGTATTCTTCTATAGGAATTACAAGAGTTAAGACACACACGAATACATCTGTGTCAGGTATTCTGTTAACGGAATTAAGGGAGTTAAGACACACACAAACATATCTGTGTCAGGTATTCTGCTATAGCAATAATTAAGGGAGTCAAGATACACACTACCATGTCAGGTATTCTACTATAGGAATTATGATAGTTAAGACACAAACAAATGCATCTGTGTCAGGTATTCTACTACAGGAATTATGGGAGTTAAGACACACACTACCATGTCAGGTATTCTTCTATAGGAATTACAAGAGTTAAGACACACACGAATACATCTGTGTCAGGTATTCTGCTAACGGAATTAAGGGAGTTAAGACACACACAAACACATCTGTGTCAGGTATTCTGCTATAGCAATAATTAAGGGAGTTAAGATACACACCACTGTGTCAGGTATTCTTCTGTAGGAATTTAGGGAGTTAAGACACACACGAACACATTTGTGTCAGGTATTCAGCTATAGGAATAAAAGGAGTTAATACACAC